>NC_083765.1:1927432-2057432 GCF_963514075.1 Conger conger
TACAAAATTTTACAGATTACAAAATGTTGCAGATTAGTATGTACAGACCTGTCTGTGTTAAATTATCAGAGCCTGTGAGTTATTGTACAGTATATTTACATGTAGGACTGTGTGGCCCCTGTGCTGTAGTGTGGGGGTTCATGTAGGACTGTGTGGCCCCTGTGCTGTAGTGAGGGGGTTCATGTAGGACTGTGTGGTCTCTGTGCTGTAGTGAGGGGGTTCATGTAGGACTGTGTGGTCTCTGTGCTGTAGTGTGGGGGTTCATGTAGGACTGTGTGGGCCCTGTGCTGTAGTGTGGGGGTTCATGTAGGACTGTGTGGCCCCTGTGCTGTAGTGTGGGGGTTCAGTCCTCCAGCCAGTCACACTAAAGTATCTACAGCTAGAACCCCACCCTGATTCTGCAGCTCAGAACTACAGAGATGGATTATGGGTAATCTACAGGGTGAGTCAAGCTGCCTCACAGAAACAAGGAGAAAATCTCACCCTATTGGCCACTAGCACTCAGTTAACTCTGATCCTATTGGCCACCGACACGCAGTTAACTCTGATCCTATTGGCCACCGGCACTCAGTTAACTCTAATCCTATTGGCCACCGGTACTCAGTTAACTCTGATCCTATTGGCCACCGGCACTCAGTTAACACTGATGCTGTTGGCCAGCTTCACTGAGACACAGCTCCTTCCTGTTTCTAAAGCATTCAGGAACCCTGTGTTTAATGCTGACAGAGCTCAAAGCGGTGTGGCTGATACTTTACTTTGCTTGATATAAATGACAGCGATCGCGATGAGAGCGATGAGAGCGATGAGGAGAGCAACACCAAGAACACTGGCAACGATTACCACCGTGTTGTTCCCTGAGGAGAGAGAAAAACAGAATATTAACAAAACAAAAATATTTTAATACAAATTGTGTTACTTACTTCTAACTTCAAATTCATAACAAAAATAGTTATCGGTCTATTTAAATCTGTCTGTTTTGTTAGTTCGTTGTCAGATTGTAATGTGGGCCTGCCATTCTCTCCAGTGGTTTCTCTGTATACGCTTTCAGACAGATGTGGTTCTGGTTCTGTTCTGGAGTCTCAGAACCTTGGTGCTTTCTGGCGAACCAGCCCACGTCCATACCAGTTTAAGAAGAACCAAAGTTCCACCGCCCTCCGTTGATGATCATGAGTGTAGCTCAATGCTCAAGGCAGGCGGAATATGACACGAATATGATGAATATGATGATGTCACGGTTCACAAGGAAAAAACAACTATTTTTTGGTTCCAGCTGAGAACCACCTTTTCAGGTTCTGAACCAATTCATTTTGGGTCTGAACGCGCCGGGCCGGTTCAGAATTAGGTTGGGGAACGGAACCGGCACGGACCTTGCCGGTGTGAAAGGCCTATGTCTGATCTGCTCGTGTACTGACCCATTTTTGTGCACCTATACCACTGCTTTTTGGTTCTTCTGTTTGTATTTGACCCGCTGTGTTTGGATTCCCAGTTTGTGATTTTGGATTTCGTTTTGGTTTATCTGCCTTCTCTGACTGCCTTTCTGTGAACAAACTTTTGCTTTTTGGATTACTACATTCCTGTTTGCCTGTGCTTGACCATTACCTGTGTAACCTGCCAGTCATTCAATCGACTTTTATTGGAAGACTTTTCAGTTTGCAAATGGACAAACTGGGCGGCCTGTAGCATAGCGTAGTGGTTAAGGTAAATGACTGGGACACGCAAGGTCGGTGGTTTGATCCCCAGTGTAGCCACAATGAGATCTGCACAGCTGTTGGGCCCTTGAGCAAGGCCCTTAACCCTGCATTGCTCCAGGGGAGGATTGTCTCCTGCCTAGTCTCTCAACTGTACGTGGCTCTGGATAAGAGCGTCTGCCAAATGTCATGAATGGGTTCTGCATTCTGACACTATGTGTTTTAAACTAGCTACATGTAGTTCATTGGTTACATGTAGTTAATGAACTATATGGAGTACAGACACACCTGAGTGCAGCACTGAAGGGTACAGACACACCTGAGTGCAGCACTGCAGAGTACAGACACACCTATGAGTGCAGCACTGCACCCAGGTGTGAGTGAGGTGTGTAGGTGTGAGTGAGGTGTGTAGGTGTGTACAGGTGTGAGTGGGGTGTGTAGGTGTGTGCAGGTGTGAGTGAGGTGTGTAGGTGTGTACAGGTGTGAGTGAGGTGTGTAGGTGTGTACAGGTGTGAGTGAGGTGTGTAGGTGTGTGCAGGTGTGAGTGAGGTGTGTAGGTGTGTACAGGTGTGAGTGAGGTGTGTAGGTGTGTGCAGGTGTGAGTGAGGTGTGTAGGTGGGTACAGGTGTGAGTGAGGTGCGTAGGTGTGTACAGGTGTGAGTGAGGTGTGTAGGTGTGTACAGGTGTGAGTGAGGCGTGTAGGTGTGTACAGGTGTGAGTGAGGTGTGTAGGTGTGTGCAGGTGTGAGAGGTGTGTAGGTGTGTACAGGTGTGAGTGAGGTGTGTAGGTGTGTGCAGGTGTGAGTGAGGCGTGTAGGTGTGTACAGGTGGGAGTGAGATGTGTACAGGTGTGAGGTGTGTAGGTGTGTGCAGGTGTGAGTGAGGTGTGTAGGTGGGTACAGGTGTGAGTGAGGTGCGTAGGTGTGTACAGGTGTGAGTGAGGTGTGTAGGTGTGTACAGGTGTGAGTGAGGCGTGTAGGTGTGTACAGGTGTGAGTGAGGTGTGTAGGTGTGTGCAGGTGTGAGTGAGGTGTGTAGGTGTGTACAGGTGTGAGTGAGGTGTGTAGGTGTGTACAGGTGTGAGTGAGATGTGTACAGGTGTGAGGTGTGTAGGTGTGTGCAGGTGTGAGTGAGGTGTGTAGGTGGGTACAGGTGTGAGTGAGGTGCGTAGGTGTGTACAGGTGTGAGTGAGGTGCGTTGGTGTGTACAGGTGTGAGTGAGGCGTGTAGGTGTGTACAGGTGTGAGTGAGGTGTGTAGGTGTGTGCAGGTGTGAGTGAGGTGTGTAGGTGTGTACAGGTGTGAGTGAGGTGTGTAGGTGTGTGCAGGTGTGAGTGAGGCGTGTAGGTGTGTACAGGTGTGAGTGAGATGTGTACAGGTGTGAGGTGTGTAAGTGTGTGCAGGTGTGAGTGAGGTGTGTAAGTGGGTACAGGTGTGAGTGAGGTGCGTAGGTGTGTACAGGTGTGAGTGAGGTGTGTAGGTGTGTACAGGTGTGAGTGAGGTGTGTAGGTGTGTGCAGGTGTGAGTGAGGTGTGTAGGTGTGTATAGGTGTGAGTGAGGTGTGTAGGTGTGTGCAGGTGTGAGTGAGGCGTGTAGGTGTGTATAGGTGTGAGTGAGGTGTGTAGGTGTGTACAGGTGTGAGTGAGGTCTGTAGGTGTGAGCAGGAGAGCAGGTGTGTAGGTGTGTACAGGTGTGAGTGAGGTGTGTACAGGTGTGAGGTGTGTAGGTGTGTGCAGGTGTGAGTGAGGAGTGTAGGTGGGTACAGGTGTGAGTGAGGTGTGTAGGTGTGTGCAGGTGTGAGTGAGGTGTGTAGGTGTGTACAGGTGTGAGTGAGGTGTGTAGGTGTGTGCAGGTGTGAGTGAGGCGTGTAGGTGTGTACAGGTGTGAGTGAGATGTGTACAGGTGTGAGGTGTGTAGGTGTGTGCAGGTGTGAGTGAGGTGTGTAGGTGTGTACAGGTGTGAGTGAGGTGTGTAGGTGTGTACAGGTGTGAGTGAGGCGTGTAGGTGTGTACAGGTGTGAGTGAGGCGTGTAGGTGTGTACAGGTGTGAGTGAGGTGTGTAGGTGTGTGCAGGTGTGAGTGAGGTGTGTAGGTGTGTACAGGTGTGAGTGAGGTGTGTAGGTGTGTACAGGTGTGAGTGAGATGTGTACAGGTGTGAGGTGTGTAGGTGTGTGCAGGTGTGAGTGAGGTGTGTAGGTGGGTACAGGTGTGAGTGAGGTGCGTAGGTGTGTACAGGTGTGAGTGAGGCGTGTAGGTGTGTACAGGTGTGAGTGAGGTGTGTACAGGTGTGAGTGAGGTGTGTAGGTGTGTACAGGTGTGAGTGAGGTCTGTAGGTGTGAGCAGGAGAGCAGGTGTGTAGGTGTGTACAGGTGTGAGTGAGGTGTGTACAGGTGTGAGGTGTGTAGGTGTGTGCAGGTGTGAGTGAGGAGTGTAGGTGGGTACAGGTGTGAGTGAGGTGTGTAGGTGTGTGCAGGTGTGAGTGAGGTGTGTAGGTGTGTACAGGTGTGAGTGAGGTGTGTAGGTGTGTACAGGTGTGTAGGTGTGTACAGGTGTGAGTGAGGTGTGTAGGTGTGTACAGGTGTGAGTGAGGTGCAGTCAGCTCACCTGTGCAGTGGTCTCCCACAGTCAGGTCTGATCTCTCAGTACTGACAGAGTTCTTTGCCTCACAGGTGTAGGTACCGCTCCTCTCCACAGGTACAGGTAAATCCAGATCAGGGGCACTGTGTACAGAGGAGCTACTGTACGGTTTCTCCTCATCCCCTCTGTACCAGGTCAGGGTCGCGTCTGTCCCTCTCTCCACAGTGCAGTTTAATTTGCAGGGATATTCATCACTAATGAAAGTGACACGGGGTTTTGATACAGGAACTGTGCAGAGAGAACAGAATGAGATAGTGAATACAGTATTAAATAACATCATGAGTGGGGACAGAACATATTTTAGAATCAAATATTTGACTGAACAGGTCAAATTTAACTGTCATTAACATTCATAATTTAACTGTCACCCAATGTTACTGGCAGCCTGGATGACTTTATGACATCATCCCTCCATATGAGGCATGCAATTATGACATCACCACTACTGGAGAGCCATTACTACAGAAGAAGAGCAGTATGTCTGTACTGCACCACATACAGTGTTGAACAGAAAACCAACATGGTTATAACATTTCACCTGTACAGTCCAGATATCAAATCTGCTTAATCAGAGACAAGTGGAGAAAAATGGGAATGGTTTCTTATATGTTCAGAGAAAGAACATTTCTGTGTATCTAAATGATCTATAACGGATCATGAGGTAACAGCAGAAGTTCAACATGTTAAAAATAACGTGATATTGATCATCTTTAAACCATAGACACGATATTAATCCAGTCCGCAGGGGTAAGAACATTACTCTGTTTTTCTGTAACTCACCATTGTCCTCTAGGCACCGCGGTCAAAGTATTTCCGAGAACATACGTGAAAGAGAGACGATAATATATTAAACCTGTTTACACTCGCCCCCTAGTGGGCCAGGCGCCAACGTCAGTGATTTGGACCGGTGTTGGTTTTCTATAATAAACGGTTACACTGAAATGAACCGCTCCAAGTCTGACATCACAGCAAATAGCACAACGTGAGTTTGCCCTTGGCGCAGCCGCAGTCTGATCGGCTCGTTCTCTGTTCAGCAGGACCGTAAACCCGCAGCGTCATTCAGTCTCTTCGCCCTCAGAACTCACAGGGACGCATGTGAACTTTCAGCTGAAAACGACAGCTTACGATAACCTGCTCTACAACAAAAACGTCTTTTCCCTTACGCGATGAAAAACGTTGCACTCAAATCTATAAGCGCTTATAAATGCATCGGTGTTATATTTTATTTCTTAATAAATACTTCTTTCGAATTAAAAGTAAGTTTGCTTAGTTGTTTTCGCTGACCTTTATATGATTAAAACAACAAACGAAGCAAGTTGCCCAACCACAAAGTATTTCGTTGTTTCATCATATATGTAGGTTAATATACCAGCTAAATCTCAAAAGTAGCTGGTTAGCGAGTAGCATCCCCACCACTACACAGGTGAACCAGTCCCCAGCAGTATTTGCTATATCGTGGTCTCCAGAAACATACGTACTCTGCATACATACAATGGCAATTCAACTACAATGGTAGGTACAGTAGGGCTCTTCCACCTAATCTTTCCCGAGTGCCATTTAACGCTGTTCTGACGATCTTCCTCGTAAGAGCTGAGAAATAAACACGTTTTTAGTTTTTATTCAAGCTCTAACGGATGCGTAAACAGTTCCGCAACGTGTGTCCTTCCACTGCAGCTGCACTTATGACGCGAGGTTATTCTACTGCTAAATTAATGCTAGTGTTATTTTATATCGAAATATATGAAAAGTGTAATTCTACTTGGATTCATGGTGATAGCAGGACAGCAAATCAAGGCTCCGCAAAATCTGCTGTAAGCGGGGAGTAGCTTCTGAATTTCGAAATTAGGCTCTTCCTTAAGAGAAGCACTCACAGGCCGTAATTATTAACGCACCAACTGAATGTATTCGAAATCAGCAGCTACATGGTCCTTTATTAATCCTTTTCATATATCCATGATTTCTTTTTTTCTTTTTGACGTTTTTCAGTGAGTATTATTTATTTTACTGTCTCACACAGTTTTCTCTGTTTGTACCAAACCTGCTGTCCACTATTGTGGGGGCTGGGGTCTACAGAGGAGGCTTTGTAAGATTAGCCAGGTCTCCTGGTATAGTTGCCATATGGGACTTAGTTTTCATTATGCTGTTACTTGAATAATGTTATGATTATGGAAAAACTATTCGCCAACCAGACACTGAGTCATCATGACGCAAAGCCTTGTGTAAAAACACTCTTGGAGAGACTACTAAACGAACAGATAACGAGACGCGTGAGGGAAAAATATTATTAACAATCATAAAGTTTATCCAATCCGCAAACGTATCCACCTTGGACTGTAACCGTGTTCTAACGAATACGAAATACTTTCCCCTTTATCAGTATAATTTACAGTCTTGGGTTAGTTGAAAGGTATCCTACTACTTTCTGGCTTGACGATATCTTGTTATTGTATTGTAGTTTTCAAACTGTCCAGTTTGAAAGCTAACCAGTATGTGCCGGAAAATCGTTGTTTACCAAAATGTATTATTCACTTGGTGGAAAAGAACAGGACCAAATAACAAAATCTACAAACGAACGAGACCGTACAAATCGGAATGAATTTCGGCATGTTATACAACACGAGCTAATGCTGAACTGTGCTGTTTGTGTTCGTTGTAATGTGTACATTATTCACTCTCCCACTCTTCAATTGTACGTGTAGATGTACAATATAGTGTAAGTTTAAGATCCGTAACATCTTGTTGTGGCCTTTTCTATGCGGAAAGGACTTGTTAACTTCTGATTTGTATCTGTAAGGTCTCATTATTTTCTAATGTAATATATTTGGGGGGTGTTGGGCTGGGGCGGGGGGGGGGGCGTAGTTTAGACACAGTTCAGTTTTACAAACTATCCTTTAGACAATCATCGTGATAATGTGTGAGAGCAGGCAGCCCTGCTAGTTACGCTGCTGAAGTTAATCTAGCTCGCAGAGTTCTTGTGCGTTACTATCAGCTATTTTACGCATCGCAACAGACCTCCATCTCCAACAATGAATCTTTTTTCTTCTATAATTTCTCGCCAGTCTTATATGCTCTTAGCGATCATGTTCATGCAGAGAAGCTGCTTGTGTTTATATGTTTAAAATATTATCGGTACGTGACAGTGCGCAGTTTCAAACGGAATGGAATTAGAAACGTTATAGCTGAGAAATCAGAAGCATTCGGCGACCTCCCCTCGGTCACGTGTTGCCACCAATGGTGTCCGTTTAGTCTCTATCGTAATCAAATGTGTAAATACGAATCTTCTTTAAAAACATTGAAAAGTAAATGGAATTTGACAATAAAAAAGAATGAGCAACGCATTCCACAATTTGGGAAGGCTGGAGAGACTCTTGGGGAGGTTTGGGGAAAGTTTTAAAGGCGAACACACCTGTTGAACGCGGCTGCCTGCACATGCGCACAAATGCCCTCAGATGTGGAAAGCATTCCGCCGAATCGCAGTAAGACGGTATTTTTATTTCCGTAGCACTACACGGCTGTGATAACGAATACATATGGAATTAAAAAGGAAGGATTTAGCTTTTTTAGCGCAAATGCTGTTTTGTATTGTGTGTACTTTATGTGTTATAGATCAGACAGGCATAGATGTCGATCGTTCAGCTTTGATGGCTCAGAGGTTTCTTACAGTTTGAGACTCTGGCTGTGCCCGTGCTGTCTGTACTTATGACGATATGGGGATTTATTTAAGACTTGTTATACCAGCTGCATGTGGACTTTTAGGGGTTTTCAATTAATAACAGGTTAGAACAGTCATGAACACAAACATTATACAAACAAATACAGTATATAATCACATTACAATACAGTAATATCAAGTTTGTTTTATTTTACAAAGAGAAAATGACACATATATTGAAATTCAGCCCCCTAATTATATCATGTAACCTGTACATATGGCTGTAATATCCATGTACTTCAGGATTTGAGAAGGTTGTTTGTAAACCTGTGTGAAACCTTCCTGATGACAGAGTTGAAGATCTGTCCTCTGATCAGGGGTCTTGGTGGCAGTAGTGTGGCTGCTGTACTCAGTGTATCACAGTGACCTGAGCTTATACCCCTGGCCCCTGTTACAGGTGGTTATTATGGGCCTGTTTGGGGATAATGGCTACAGTGGTACAGCAGGGAGTCTAATGAACACAGCAGCAACCTAACAGAAGAACTACTACATCTGGAACAAGGAACACTCATCTTTACATAATCAACTGAGAAAGAATGAAGAGTTTGTTCTAAATGACTTTAAATTAAAGTGAAACCGCTTCAAAATTCACAGAACAACACTTCAGAAGGCAGTGCAACATAAAGAAATCCACTGAAAACAGCCAATAATCTACACTGGCACGCATACATCTGCTCTGTTTAACATACTTTTGTACCTAACATTTAAATGAGAGAAAATGCAATAATACAAAACACACACATAGCCAGATATACTTACCATACACCGTCAGCTGGTATTTCACCTCTACAGGCTTTTCCCCATTGTTTTTCACTTTATACTCTCCTTTGTCCTCCATCGTGAGGTTGGAGAGGGAGAAAAATCCAGTGTGGCTTTCCCAGTGCATTCTGTTGTTGTTAGAGTTTGGCACTCTTTGACCGTCGTTCACGCTGGCAATTACCTTACCACGGTACATCACATCCCCGCTGTTCTTCACTTCGGTTGGGAACTTCACGCTCTGTCCCACACGTTCATGCAGCTGTTTAACCTGGCCATAGACACTCCCTGCTGCAGACATACAGAGGACACCATCAGGGACAATCACAATAATACACACACACACACACACACACACACACACACACACACACAACCACACACAAACACACTCACTGCTGCAGACACACACGCACTAATAGCATACCAGAGTGTATGTGGATGAGAGTGTGTATATATATGTGTTGGGGTATACACACTCTCGCTCACACATGCACACACACTGTGTTGTGTTATTGGTATGTTACTATAACAGCATAAAGCACACTGGTGTGTTATTAGTATGATACTATAACAGCATAAAGCACACTGGTGTGTTATTAATGTGTTACTATAACAACATAAAGCACACTGGTGTGTTATTAGCATGATACTATAACAGCATAAAGCACACTGGTGTGTTATTAGTGCGTTACTATAACAGCATAAAGCACACTGGTGTGTTATTATTATGATACTATAACAGCATAAAGCACACTGGTGTGTTATTAATGTGTTATTATAACAATATAAAGCACACTGGTGTGTTATTAGCATGATACTATAACAGCATAAAGCACACTGGTGTGTTATTAGTGCGTTACTATAACAGCATAAAGCACACTGGTATGTTATTAGTATGATACTAGAACAGCATAAAGCACACTGGTGTGTTATTAGTGTGTTACTATAACAGCATAAAGCACACTGGTGTGTTATTAGTGTGTAGTATGTTACTATAACAGCATAAAGCACACTGGTGTGTTAGTATGTTACTATAACAGCATAAAGCACACTGGTGTGTTATTAGTATGTTACTATAACAGCATAAAGCACACTGGTGTGTTATTAGTATGTTACTATAACAGCATAAAGCACACTCGTGTGTCATTAGTATGTTACTGTAACAGCATAAAGCACACTGGTGTGTTATTAGTATGCTACTATAACAGCATAAAGCACACTGGTGTGTTATTAGTGTGTAGTATGTTACTATAACAGCATAAAGCACACTGGTGTGTTATTAGTATGTTACTATAACAGCATAAAGCACACTGGTGTGTTAGTATGTTACTATAACAGGATAAAACACACTGGTGTGTTATTAGTGTGTAGTATGTTACTATAACAGCATAAAGCACACTGGTGTGTTATTAGTGTGTTACTATAACAGCATAAAGCACACTGGTGTGTTATTAGTATGTTATTATAACAGCATAAAGCACACTCATGTGTCATTAGTGTTACTATAACAGCATACAGCACACTGGTGTGTTATTATGTTACTTTAACAGCATAAAGCACACTGGTGTGTTATTAGTATGTTACTATAACAGCATAAAGCACACTGGTGTGTTATTAGTATGTTACTTTAACAGCATAAAGCACACTGGTGTGTTATTAGTATGTTACTATAACAGCATAAAGCACACTGGTGTGTTATTAGTATGTTACTATAACAGCATAAAGCACACTGGTGTGGTATTAGTGTGTTACTATAACAGCATAAAGCACACTGGTGTGTTATGAGTGTGTAGTATGTTACTGTAACAGCATACAGCACACTGGTGTGTTATTAGTATGTTACTTTAACAGCATAAAGCACACTGGTGTGTTATTAGTATGTTACTATAACCATAAAGCACACTGGTGTGTTATTAGTGTGTAGTATGTTACTATAACAGCATAAAGCACACTGGTGTGTTATTAGTATGTTACTGTAACAGCATAAAGCACACTTGTGTGTCATTAGTATGTTACTGTAACAGCATAAAGCACACTGGTGTGTTATTAGTGTGTAGTATGTTACTATAACAGCATAAAGCACACTTGTGTGTCATTAGTATGTTACTGTAACAGCATAAATCACACTGGTGTGTTATTAGTGTGTAGTATGTTACTATAACAGCATAAAGCACACTGGTGTGTTATTAGTATGTTACTATAACAGCATAAAGCACACTGGTGTGTTATTAGTATGTTACTATAACAGCATGAAGCACACTGGTGTGTTATTAGTATGTTACTTTAACAGCATAAAGCACACTCGTGTGTCATTAGTATGTTACTGTAACAGCATAAAGCACACTGGTGTGTTCTGAGACATTAATCATTCTCGGCGCTACCTCGTGGTTCACACTGGATATTTTGACTGATGACTTTTTAAGGTGCCTATTGGATGATGTGGGTGCAGTAGCCAACCACACAGGCCTGTGTGCATGTTCTGATGAAGATCTATGGGTCAGAATTTGCTGTCATGTGGTTAAATAGAGCAGAAACATGAAATCCAGTGAATTTAAATTCTGGACATACAAGACATTTCAGCCTGTTTCATCAATAGGTTTGGATAGTCAGTAAAGTAAATGAGACTTAAATACCACCTGTTACATCAAAACCGTCTGCAGCTGCTTTCTCTAAAACATTGTGTCATAAGACAGAGTCAGTGTGTTTATCTGCTGTGGAGCCACTATGCTTTTTGTTAAAATCACCCTCTCCCGCAAACACATGGATCACAACTCAATCTGACCAATAATAATAGTTTACAGAAAGCTGTAGTTTCCTCTCCAGAAGAGATCACACTTTTGTTTGTGCAAAATAGGCAACTCGTTGCCTGTCAGCCACCTGCAATCTTGACTCATTTCCAAGAAACGTGCGCACTCTTTTCAAAGTCGGCCGCAGCATCCGGTGCAGGGCGTGTCGCCCCCAAACTCATCGGGCGCATGCTCGCGCACGCTCCACCGGCCTGACAGCAAACCTGCGTTTTTATTGCCACATCGTAATCCTGTGATCAACTCAAATTCCACTATATTTATGGCGAACGGCTGCGCTTCTGAATTGTAATCATACATTTCCGTCAGCGGCCAATTACATATGATTGTTATGCATACGCACCACCGTTGGATACAGATCAACATACTAATTTATTAAGAAATCGGAAACTGCAATATCAAGTTAAATTCATTATTTGGCCTATACAGCAGAGAATGATTCAGCATGTTTTCTCCGCAAACTAAACATGTAACCTAGTCAGTCGGCGAGCTCATCCTGTTAAATCGTACGTGTGAAATTCTGGATTCTGCAGAGACGCGCTGACTGGATTTGAAGACGGCTGAGGCATATTCATCTCAATGTGTGTGACTACAACCTCTGACAAACGCGACCGTATGAAAATTACGCAGCGATTTAACCGGTCAACGATTCAGTCGCATCTTTAACTTGCCATATATCTATAAAATACTTCCATTCATTTCAGAGAATCAATTACTACGTTGTTAAATACGTTCGAACAAATAACTGACCCTCGTTTTTTAGTGATTACAGACGTACTTTCAGTTATCTTGTTAGGCTAGAGGTATTCAAGCCGATAACATAGAGAGTAAGACAAGTACCTGTAATGGACAGGAAAACGCAGAGGGTAATCTTCATCTTTCTTTTAAAATATCTTTAGCGTGCGTCGCTCATTCGTGCCGTTCGTCCTGCTCTCTCCTCTCCGCGGCAGCGCTCTTTATGCGCTGTGGATCAGACCTGATGAGGCGCCGCCTCTCTCATCATTTCACCTCCTTCCCAGCAGTTCGCCCGACTCTGCTCGGCTAAATTAACTCGTGATTCTCCGCGATAAAACTGGATGCGCCAAGTCCTGTCGCAGACGACTCCATGGAATTAAATCATGTTGTTTCTTATCTCAAAGCGCTAGGAACAAACTATTGTGTAACTTTGTACGCGGCACCGTAACCGATTTGCAGAGGCTGTCTAGACTGTATAAAGGTCATTGAATCTGAAACTATAATACATCCATTATTACATCCATCCATCCATTGTCTAAACCCGCTTATCCTGATCAGGGTCGCAGGGGGGCTGGAGCCTATCCCAGCATACATTGGGCGAAAGGCAGGAATACACCCTGGACAGGTCGCCAGTCCATCGCAGGGCGCACACACACCATTCACTCACACACTCACACACTCATACCTACGGGCAATTTAGACTCTCCAATCAGCCTAACCTGCATGTCTTTGGACTGTGGGAGGAAACCGGAATACCCGGAGGTATTCATGCAAACTCCGCACAGAGAGGCCCCGGCCGACGGGGATTCGAACCCAGGACCTCCTTGCTGTGAGGCGGCAGTGCTACCCACTGCACCATCCGTGCCGCCTATTCTATACAATTGCTATATATTATAATTACTAATATAAATGTTGTGGTTACGCAAATCCAATCGCAAAAGATTCCATGGAATTAACGTGCAGAAGCGTGGGCACGCAAGTAATAAATCACACTAATTATTCTAATTAAAGTCACAGGAGGTGAAATGGACACACACACACGAGTGACTATTTATGTATGTATGTATGTATGTATTTATTTATTTATTTATTTATTTATTTATTATTTTTATATAAAACTAACAAATAAAAAAGCTAAACAAAAAAAAGTAAAAATCTGCATGATTATGAATGGGTTGGATTAGGATATGGCTTTGCGTGGATAGTGTTTCTAGAGCTGAGGTCACCAACCCTGGTCCTGGAGGGCTACTGAGTCTGCTGGCTTTCGCTGTTACTCTGCACTTAATTAATCAATTAGAGCTGATGATTACACAGCTAACTCACCTCACCTGGTTACCTGGGTCTCAACAGGGTGCTGCTTTTAAGGTGAAAACAAAAACCAGCAGACTCAGTAGCCCTCCAGGACCAGGGTTGGAGACCCCTGCTCTAAACAAAAGGGGCTCCGGCCAGGTGAGCACACCCTTCAGTAGGGGAGAGCCCCGCTGATGCTGAGTGTGTGGTAGCTCCTCTGCTGCTTCCTGCTGAAGTCCACTATCAGTTCTTTGGTTTTACTGACGTTCAGCAGGAGATTGTTCCCCTGGCACCAGTTCTCGAGGTGGTTGATCTCCATCAGGTAGGCCTTCTCATCATTGTTTGAGATCAGGCCCACCACAGCTGTATCGTCAGCAAATTTCACAATGATGTTAGAGTCTGAAGTGGCCGTGCAGTCATGGGTGTATAATGAGGGCAATGGGGCGATAGTCATTTAAACAACTGGGCTTGGGCTTCTTAGGGACAGGGACTATAATCGACTGTTTGAAGCAGGTGGGAATGATGGACAGTGAGAGGGAGAGATTGAATATTACCGTGAACACAGGGGCTAGTTGGTCAGCACAGGCTTTTAAGATACGTCCGGTGATACCGTCTGGTCCTGCTGCCTTCCTGGTGTTCACGCTCTTGAACGTCCTCCTCACGTCGTGCTCCGTCACGGTGAACGGCCCCTCCTCCCTGTCGGGAGGTATACTGGTTTGTCGGCTGTCAGCCTCAAAGCGCGCATAGAAGTTGTTAAGTTCATTTGCCAGAGCAATGTCACTGTTTACCATGGGCATAGGTGTCGCTTTATAGTCCGTTATATCCCGTAGTCCTTGCCACAAGCCTCTGGTGTTAGACTGCTGAAGTTGTAATTCCAGCTTCTCGCCGTAGCGTTGTTTTGCCTCCTTCACCGCTCTGCGGACGATGTATGCAGCGGCTTTATAATCGTCCATGTTGCCGGTTTCAAGCCCCGTGTTGTAAAATCCCCGGCTACGATGATAGCAGCATCTCGGTGGTTAGCCTGTTGGCTAGTGAGAGCCTCGTTTAGTTCACTCAGAGCAGCGTCCGTGTCCGCTTGTGGTGGAATATAAACGGCGCTTACGATGACTGATGTGCACTGTCGAGGGAGGTAGAATGGGTGGCATTTAATAGTCAGGAACTCCAGGTTGGGCGAGCAGGAATGTGTGAGAGGAACAACGTTCCTGTTGTCGCACCAGTTGTTATTTACCATCAGACATACGCCACCTCCTCTCGACTTGCCAGACTCTCCCGTTCTGTCCATCCGATGAACCGAGAGGTGTTCTGCTGGTTGAATGGCATGGTCCGGTACCGACGGTGTCAGCCATGTCTCGACGAGGCAGATGATGTTACAGTCCCGTATGTCCCTCTGGTATTTCGGCCTGGCCCTGAGCTCATCCAGCTTGTTCTATAGGGACTGGACGTTGGCTAGCAGGATACTGGGCAATGGAGGTCGGTGTGCCCTGTTCCTCAGCCTGTTCCTAATGCCGGCTCGTCTTCCTCTGCGCCTCTTTCGTGTGGGATTTGCGCGTCCATTGTTTGTTTGTTTGTTGTCGGCTTTCCGTATAATCTCCTCGGGCCAAGCTGTATCGGGCTCAGGTGCCGAGAGACAGTGCGAGCAGCCTATATCTATCAGAGTCTGTTTGTCGTAGATGACACGACCTAATGCAGGAGTTAGTAGGTTTAATACCACAAACAGGACAAACAAACAGAATACCGGAGCAGGTACAACGGCAGCCACACGCACCGGCGCCATTTTGTTTTTTAGCTAGAAATGCGAGAAAGCCGTACAGCAGTAAACAGCTTACTTAGATAAGATAATACATAACTGCCCCGTGGGGTAGTTTGTCCTCTACATTTCACCCATCCTAGTTTCTTAAAGGCAGTGGGCAGCAATAGTGCAGTGCAGCACCCAGACACCAACTCCAGTTCTGAGGCCAGTGCCATCAAGGGCAATGGCTGGTGAATACACAACACAACCTGCCGGTTTTTAATGTGGGAGGAAAACGGAGTAAACCAATAGCCATGCAGAGTGGATCTGGAGCTGGGTCCTGCACTGACACCAGGAACACAGGAGGAGGTTAGCAGGAACACAGGAGAAGGTTAGCAGGAACCCCGGAGGAGGTTAGCAGGAACACAGGGGTAGGTAAGCAGGACCACAGGAACAGGTAAGCAGGAACACAGGAGCAGGTAAGCAGGAACCCACGAACAGGTGAGCAGGGCATGGGAGCAGGCAACAGGTGAAACCTGCTGGCAAGCACAAAGCAGGGCACATAACAAGAGTAGACAGAAACAGACTAAGTGTGATTACACATTAGAAAACATGCAACAGGTGTGGGGGGTGTGACTAGGAAACAGGTTCAGTGCAAACATAGAAACACAAAATGGAACAAGGACTTAGAAAATCCATTAGAAACGGAGAAACAAGGAAACAAACTAAAACAGAGGTATGGGATGTGATCGCTTCTTTCCTGGGTTTTTCCAGCTACCAAGGGGAAATAGTTCATTTGTTTGAATGAACAATCTAGCTAATTTAAAAAAGATAATTCAGTTCTAATTCGAACAATCTAGCTAATCTAGCAAAGTTTTCACTTCAAAGAATGGAATATTTGATACCTTTTCACAAGTACCTTTTAAGGCATAGTTGAGTCCACGATCTTCTGATCACGAATTAGCTCGCTAGCTATGTAAGTTAACATAAATAAATTGGGGGTACATCGGGCTGAAAGCACTCCTGTGTTGAGTTTATGTATAGCTCACTCACTGTTGGGCGTTAGCTTTGTGAGTGAAATACTTACTGACTGAAAATATATGTTGCGACTGGTGCACTGCCATTTCCCTGCCTTACCTTGCCTCACTCTCAGCTGATGTCAGTAGAATCTTTAACCACCATTCACAGCTGTGTTTACAAAATGGCACTATGGGTCATTGCCACGCTGTCGGGTAATCAGGAGTGGTGGGTTCATCAACCCAGAGAGGTTTGTAGCGTGAGCTATGTGGAGGCTGTCGCCTCACAACAACAATGTCCAGGGTTGGAATCCCAACCAGGGTGAGGTTTTCTGTGTTAGCATCCTGTTAGCATCCTGGTATTTTTCAGCTTAACCCTCCCCCAGTCTCCCTCCTTCTCCAATGCAGTTCACCTGTGGGTTGTATATTTATTGAGTTGAGGAGGCACGTGGGGTGGTGAGGCAGTCCAGACCACGCCCGAACAACCCTGACATTGTTTTCAATACAAAATTCATGTCTGACTTGACATGTGTGTTATTATAATGATTTATAATACTTTGATGGATGTGTTCTGGGTGGTCTGTAGCGTAGTGGTTAAGGTACATGACTGGAACCTGCAAGGTTGGTGGCTTGATCCCCAAAATAAGATCCGCACAGCCGTTGGGCCCTTGAGCAAGGCCCTTAACCCTGCATTGCTCCAGGGGAGGATTGTCTCCTGCTTAGTCTAATCAACTGTACGTCGCTCTGGATAAGAGCGTCTGCCAAATGCCAATAATGTAATGTAATAATATAATCTCTACATAATAATGTAATAATGTAACCTTCTCTACATCCCTGCTAAGTCCTCACTGACAATGATTGACTGTTGAGGACTTTGTAGTTTCCTCCTCCCGTACGGCAAAGAATCTTGGGGTGACTCTTGATAACTGCCTCACCTTGGCTCCACAAGTATCCTCCACTGCCAGAACCTGCAGGTTCTTTCTCTACAATATACGCCGTATCCGTCATCTCCTGACGGAGAAAGCCACCCAGCCACTAGTCCAGGCACTCGTCATTTCCCGTCTGGATTATTGCAACTCCCTCCTAGCCGGTCTCCCAGCTTGTGCCATCAAGCCCCTCCAGCTGGTCCAGAATGCTGCAGCCCGCCTGATCACCAGTCAGCCCGGGTCGGCTCATGTCACCCCGCTCCTCATTGGCCTTCACTGGCTTCCTATTGCCGCCCGCATCCGATTCAAGGCCCTAGTGTTGGCATTTCAGGCTGCTAAGGCTGCCCCACTTTATATACAATCCTTGATCACTCCCTACTCCACAGCTAGACCACTCCGGTCTGCCAGCTCTGGTCGCCTTATGGTTCCCTCTCTAGCACCTGGTGGTCGAGCTGCACGTTCACGCCTGTTTTCCGTTCTGGTTCCTCAGTGGTGGAATGACTTGCCTACCACTGTCAGGACAGCAGAATCCCTCCCCCTATTTCGACGCAGACTAAAAACACACCTTTTCAAACTCTACCTTAGTCCTCCCTCCTGATTTCCCCCACCACCCTTTCTGATATCCCTATTTCTCTTGTCTAACCCCCCAAAAAAAAATAAAAAAATATATATATATTGCACTTATGATGACTATATGTTTAGAACAACACTTCATGAGTATTTTACTATGGATGCGATGCTTTAACTTGTGAAAGAACCTATGCACTTGTAAATCGCTTTGGATTAAAAGCGTCTGCTAAATGACAAAAATGTAAATGTAAAAAATGTAATCTACACACCTCACTCACACCTATACACACCAACACACCTCACTCACACCTGTACACACCTACACACCTCACTCACACCTGTACACACCTCACTCACACCTGTACACACCTACACACCTCACTCACACCTGTACACACCTCACTCACACCTGTACACACCTACACACCTCACTCACACCTGTACACACCTACACACCTCACTCACACCTGTACACACCTACACACCCCACTCACACCTGTACACACCTCACTCACACCTGTACACACCTACACACCTCACTCACACCTGTACACACCTACACACCTCACTCACACCTGTACACACCTACACACCTCACTCACACCTGTACACACCTCACACACACCTGTACACACCTACACACCTCACTCACACCTGTACACACCTACACACCTCACTCACACCTGTACACACCTCACACCTCACTCACACCTGTACACACCTACACACCTCACTCACACCTGTACACACCTACACACCTCACACACACCTGTACACACCTCACACCTCACTCACACCTGTACACACCTACACACCTCACTCACACCTGTACACACCTCAACACCTCACACACACCTGTACACACCTCACTCACACCTACACACCTCACTCACACCTGTACACACCTCACACCTCACTCACACCTGTACACACCTCACTCACACCTGTACACACCTACACACCTTACTCACACCTATACACACCTACACACCTCACTCACACCTGTACTGAGGGGTGAGCACGGTACTGAGGGGTGTGCACGGTACTGAGGGGTGTGCATGAGAGGTGTGCACGGTACTGAGGGGTGCACAACGGAAGGTGACCAAACATAGGGAATTGGGCCATGGCCTGATCAGAAACGGCAGTTGCCATCAGACTACTCTGATTTTAGATTCTACTCTGATTTTAGCGAAATCAGTGTGATGAAGAGCTCTGTGTAATTAGAGATGACTGCTGCTGTGCTTCAGTTATTACACTTAAATCTGTGCTCATCTGCTGCTGCAGACAGAATACAGACACACAGTAAGTGACGGGTGTTTGTATTCTTTAGTGGATCAGACATTTACCAGATTTGTGTTTGAGTTTAAGGCCATTTATCTTTGGACATGTTGATACCTTTCAACCCGTTTTCCTTTAGAAATGAGTAAATGTCATTACAGTCACTGAAATGCTAATTTGGCATCTTATAATCATGTGATCTGTAAATATGAGCGGATTTTGAAAATAGTGCATTTTCGGTCAATAAACAGACATTGATTGAATGAACATGGGTTATGGAGATTGATTGTTGACAGTTTCTTGGGTGGGTTTTTGTTTTAAAAGACAACAATAAGTGAAGTAACAGTCTTGCTCTGTGATGTGTGAACAGACAGATGCAGTGAAGAAATCTGAGGACAGGAAGAAGAGAACCGGGGAAAATGAAAATGGCACCTTTTACTTTTGCAGCTGGGCGTGTTTTATAGAGAAGTACACACTCTCACTTCCTCTTTCTGCTGAAACCGCGTCCTTCAGGTGCAGGGGAAAAAGCTGGGCCGCACTTCCCGATAACGGTGTCTCTTAGAGTTTTACGAAGACTCTCTAAGGTATACCTTACTAAAGCTGTTTACTTTTCTCTGTGTGTTCCCTGAACTGTCACTTAGGCGGTTGCTTAAGGGATAGCTTCTACGTGCGACGTCACTTGGCCCATCAACAACTTTAAGATTGTGATGAGAGAGAGTAGTGTTCTTTATGAATAGAGAGAGAGAGTAGTGTTCTTTCTGAATAGAGAGAGAGAGAGAGAGTAGTGTTCTTTATGAATAGAACACTGCAGAAATACTTTAAAATATTGCATTTATCACGACTGGTGGGAACTTATTAATAGAATTAAAAACTTACAAACTAAATGATCAAATTATAGTATTATATCATTTATATATATGGTTATATATATCATTTATATATGGTTTGTGATATCAGATTGTGCCGTCACACCTTGTCACATCATCGTTTTCTCTGATTAGCTGACATTTTCAATAAAAGCACACCAACAAGCAAATGCATCAACAAGAAAATAATATAAGCGGTCGCACAGCTCCACAGCAAACGAAATGGAGATATTGTTAGACGTGGTGCTGAATAAAGAAACATCATTTTCCAGTTTTATTACCACGGTGTCCAACAAAACAAAGAAAGAACTATGGATAAACATCGCTCTAGCACACAGGGAAATCGTCAGTTCATGAATATAATTTAAAAGGCAATGAGGCAACATGTTCAATAAAGTGCACCATGCATCCTTCGTAACGTACAACTTTATTCTTTGCATTAAAACAGTCCCAATAATGTGGTATTTTAGTAATATTATTAGCCAAATACAACTGTAGAATTATTAGTGTAAGATTGAAATGTAACTAAGAGCAACAGCTGATTTCAGAGGCTTGCGGTCATAACAGTGGTGGCCACTAGTGGCAACATCGATAAGGTATAGAGAAGAGTGGTCCAGACTAACCATATGAAAGTAGCACGTACAGAAGGTATACTTAGCTAAGAACGTTCCGGGAAACACGCTGAAGGCAGAGCGCAAGGTATATCTTACGAACGACGTAGCGTTAAGAAGGCTTCGGGAAACGCAGCCGACTATAACTATACTATAACTATAACCTTGAAATAAGTGACGTCAACCCCCTGCTGCTCAGTGTTAATTCTGTGCTTGTTTAGAGTTAGGCGCTTAGAGTTTGAACCAGAGCATCAGGGACAAGAATAAACATGACTGCACACAAAAGCTGAGCCATGTGATGCTCGTCTACTACTACTGATAAAAGTTAAAGAAATTCACCGACATATAAAGTAGGATGGTGCAGAGAGTAGATATCCATGTGAAACTAATCCATGAGATTTCTGAAGTAGCCAATAGAAGTAGTGTTCTGCACCTTGTCTGATGCTGATCGCATGGTGAAAATCTTTGTGACAGTCCTCTGTGAAAAGCGTGATACAAACAGAATGGAATGGGAATGAGTAAAGGGCCATTTGTCTGCCCTGTTTGTGACCGAGTCTTGAGAAAACTAAAATACAGAGCTGTCTACACTGACATGTACACCACACACACACGCCATTCAGAAGAGGCCAGATCACAGCCAACCAATCGCCTTCCAGAGCAGCCCAGGGTAAACAGTCTGAGTGACAGGTCAGGCAGGTCATGTGACTGCAGCACGGAACTGAACACAGACACCAGAACACAGAAACCAGAACCACAGAAACCAGAACCACAGAAACCCACCCAAAACACACCCAATCCCTTAAACAACTCAAACCAGTAGCCAATACCAACAGGAGAATACACTGTTTGACATTGGCTGGGAAATTTGACACATTTCACTTGGGACCCCACCCACATAATCAGCTGTGCTGCTCATCCCACAAATGCATGATCCTTACAAACATCATTGTAAAGGGAAATGAACAGGCTTTCCAATGATATAAGATACAATGCTAATAATATAGTGACAACAGAGATATGATCGACCAAACTAAAAAAAACATGCTTATTTACAAGTGATCCCAGACAAAAATAATGTATAAGGACATTTACCAAAGATAAATAAGAAAGCTCCAATTCTACAGAATGATTTCCTGTTTGTTTCCTGTTCAGAACTGCCTGTCATCTGTAACAGGAAGTGGAGCAGAGACCTTGGCTGTGTCTGAAACAGCCTCTTAACTCCTGTGTCCTCAAAATACACACTCCCCACTAAACACACTGCCAAATAAACACACTGCCCACTATACACACTGTCCACTAAACACACTGCTTACTAAACACACTGCCTACTAAACACACTGCCCACTAAACATACTGCCCACTAAACACACTGCCTGCTAAACACATTGGCCACTAAACACACTGCCCACTAAACACACTGCCCGCTAAACACACTGCCCTCTAAACACACTGCCCGCTAAACTTACTGCCTACTAAATACACTGCCCGCTAAACACACTGCCCACTAAGTTTCTCGGAGAGTACTTAAAATCTCCAGATGATATACAGCACACATCTACAAGGTTTCTCTGAGTGCATGTGAGCGCACACTTTTCAGAAAGTAAAGCACTTTTAGGAGGTGCCCCAGAGAGGAAGAGCCTTTCTTTTTTCATTTTTTTTAAGGGCGTAGGTCTTTTGAAACTGGCTTTCTTAAATCAAATCTTGAACACAGAAAATGGGAAAAAATGTGTTGAAAGCCAGACTTTATAAAAGGTATTTAAAGCCGGGCTTTACAAAAGGAGTTTAAAGCCAGGCTTTATAAAAGGAGTTTAAAGCCGGGCTTTATAAACGTGGTTCAGATGGACTCATCTTTCCACAAAGATTGTGTCCTTTTTTCATAACAGCTGTTTGACTCAAACTCCCATACATACATAAAAAACACACATAATACACAGATGGGCATAAAACCCAGTGATAAAACAGACACATAGTACATAATACACATACATGATACCCATTCAGAAATATTTTTTTATTTGAACATGAGTCAGTTATAAATGCAACAATTCAGTGTCATATGTGGAATAGGAGCCCATAATCACTGAAAATAATTCACAGACACAACAGAAATGTTTCAATTTGTTCCTTAAAATACGTAATACAATTCAGTAGCATTAAGGAATCCCCACTCTGAATGTTAAACACCTGAGAGACAGATAAGAGACAGAGACATGACACTGAATTACACAATAAACTGAACAAACGGATACAAAACTGAATTAAACTATAAACTGAACCGCACCGATATGACACTGAAGTAAATTAAACTGAACAAGTGATATGACTGAATTAAACCATAAAAAGGCAGTTAACGTCAGTAAGGTTGAATTAAAATGGCAATGAAACAGCAGGATTTCACATCAATGTTGACAGAGAGACACTGCGCTGGAGTACACAGCTTCAGAAGGTGTGGACACAGATACACTGAGCTGGAGTGCACAGCTTCAGAACGTGTGGACAGAGAGAGACACTGAGCTGGACTACACACAGCTTCAGAAGGTGTGGACACACAGAGACACTGCGCTGGAGTACACAGCTTCAGAAGGTAAAGAGCACATGGAATAAACAGAGTTCTATCAGCAACAGTTTAAGAAGTTCAGAAAAATGAAATTCCATGACAGTGAAATTGTCTTTTATCGTGTGACGGTTATCTGAGATTGAAGGGTCTCACTGGCAGATAGAGAGGGTGCAGCGGACACAGGGGGGGAACAGACAGAGGGGGCAGGCAGCAGACACGGGGGCCCCCCAGGACAGAGTTAGACCCATGAGGTGGAGGATGACAGGATGACAGGATGACAGGAGAACAGAAACCTGCTGGGCCCTCTGCAGCTCTGACTCATCTGCAGAACAGAAACAGGAAACAGCCCATCAGGACTCTCTGTGACCTAGTGTGACATAAATGGTAAAACACTCTTACGGACTTATACAATGTAAGAGTAGCTGAACTGAATGTAAATAAATACACAGCCGAGACATTTTCAACACTGGAAACAGTTATCATTTACTGATCTTGTGTGATTGTCCAGGTGTGTTGTTCTTGTGGCAGGACTGTTCCAGACCGAGAGCAAAGTATCTGAAGAGCTCAGCAAACAAAGCTACTGTAAGGCGTGGGGTTTAGTGGCCAAGGGTTTGCTTAAAGCTCTGTGACTTGATTCAACTATAACTATAAATTCAAACTAATAACTCTAATTTGAACAACATAGAACAACAAGATAGTCGCTAGTGAGCAGGGTCTCAGCTAGATGCTCCACGCTCCATCTTCCCTTCTTCTACCAACTGCCCCCACTTTCACCTCAAGGCCCAATCTTAATAGCCTAAGGAAATATACTCAACATTAGCATTATCAAAATAAGCTCTTCACAAACATGAGGAGATGTTTCATGAAAATTAAAACTAAAATAGCATCTCACACTACTCAAAGATAACGGGAGAACCTGTAAAGCTATGAGCGAGGTAACAAAAAGCTTTTTATTTCCAAATCCCACCCTTACAGAATGATGTCACACACAGAGCCCCTCCCCATACTCCATAGACCAATCAGATACTCAGCTTTGTGTTCCGCACCCTTAATATTGAAATTCCCCCAAACGTGAACCCAAAACACCCATCGAATGTAATGCATCTTCTCATTCAGGGTGTGACCAAGAACAATACTGTGGGGTGGGTTAGTGTTAATACTGTGGTTAATGTGGTGTGGTATGTGGTGGGTTAGTGTTAATACTGTGGTTAATGCGGTGTGGTATGTGGTGGGTTAGTGTAAATACTGTGGTTAATGTGGTGTGGTATGTGGTGGGTTAGTGTTAATACTGTGGTTAATGCGGTGTGGTATGTGGTGGGTTAGTGTTAATAGTGTGGTTAATGTGGTGTGGTATGTGGTGGGTTAGAGTTAATACTGTGGTTAATGTGGTGTGGTATGTGGTGGGTTAGTGTTAATACTGTGGTTAATGTGGTGTGGTATGTGGTGGGTTAGTGTTAATACTGTGGTTAATGTGGTGTGGTATGTGGTGGGTTAGTGTTAATACTGTGGTTAATGTGGTGTGGTATGTGGTGGGTTAGTGTTAATACTGTGGTTAATGTGGTGTGGTATGTGGTGGGTTAGTGTTAATACTGTGGTTAATGTGGTGTGGTGTGTGGTGGGTTAGTGTTAATACTGTGGTTAATGTGTTGTGGTATGTGGTGGGTTAGTGTTAATACTGGAGTCAAAGTTCATTGTCCCCCACCAGGCTCAGACCAGAAGACTGTGCAGCGTCACAACAAGTCCCAGAGCCAGGCTCCACACTCTACAGCCCTCCGTCTGCCAGCTGCCTGCAGCTCCACCTGAGGACAGGTGAGCACAGTTGAGCACAGGTGAGGACAGGTGAGGACAGGTGTTATCATGGTTTTTTCTTTTTTTTGGGCTGATCAACAGCCGAACAGGAGTAGGAGCTGGGTGTTACCTTCCAACATTATTTCCAAAATGCATGTGTCAACGTGTCAATAAATACATCAATGTTAGTTTTATTATGTTTAACAAATTAGTTTATCATTTCAATGGTCACATTTCATCAAATTTTTACTAACATTTTCTTCATATCACTAGTCAGTTTTGGGAAGCAAACATGTCCTGTGCACTTTTGAATAGGGTATTTGGAGGGTGGGGGCTTTGGATCCACCCTCCTTCAAACCCCCACTTTCAGAGAACACGTGGAGGTTAAAGCTGAATTCCACTGAACAAGGACAACAATGGAAAGTCCAGTGAGGTAAATGTACATATTTCATATATTGTGTAATCAAATCACCAACAACAAAGATCTTTTCTGTCTTTTCTCTCATTTATTCGTAATTTCAGGTGTAAACAGGTGTGCAGAGATGGTGAGTGGTGTGCAGTCAGCTCACCTGTGCAGTGGTCTGATCTCTCAGGTCTGATCTATGAGGTGTGTACAGGTGTGAGGTGTGTAGGTGTGTACAGGTGTGAGTGAGGTGTGTACAGGTGTGAGTGAGGTGTGTAGGTGTGTACAGGTGTGTGTGAGGTGTGTAGGTGTGTACAGGTGTGAGGTGTGTAGGTGTGTACAGGTGTGAGTGGTGTGCAGTAAGCTCACCTGTGCAGTGGTCTCCCACAGTCAGTGGGGCTGATCTCTCAGGTCTGATCTATGAGGTGTGTACAGGTGTGAGGTGTGTAGGTGTGTACAGGTGTGAGTGAGGTGTGTACAGGTGTGAGTGAGGTGTGTAGGTGTGTACTGGTGTGTGTGAGGTGTGTAGGTGTGTACAGGTGTGAGGTGTGTAGGTGTGTACAGGTGTGAGTGAGGTGTGTATGTGTGTACAGGTGTGAGGTGTGTAGGTGTGTACAGGTGTGAGTGAGGTGCAGTCAGCTCACCTGTGCAGTGGTCTCCCACAGTCAGTGGGGCTGATCTATTAGTACTGACAGAGTTCTTCGCCTCACAGGTGTAGATACCGCTCCTCTCCACAGTCTGAGGTAGATACAGATCTGGGGCACTGTGAACAGGGGAGCTACTGTAGGGTTTCTCCTCATCCCCTCTGTACCAGGTCAGGGTCGCGTCTGTCCCTCTCTCCACAGTGCACATTAACTTGCAGGGATATTCATCACTAATGACACTGACATTGGGTTTTGATACAGGAACTGTGCAGAGAGAACAGAGTGAGATACAGCATTCAAAACATTATTAGTCACAACACAGCTGAACTTTGAAAAGAAAATCCAACATGACAGTAAAATGTGACCTGTCCAAATACCCCATGTGATTCATCTGGGCCAATCACAGGCAAGCGGAGAATACCTGAATCTAAAGGTTACTTGAATGTTGAGAGAAAGAACATTTCTCTCTCATGCATTCAGTACTTAAAGGGGCTCTACAACGGCTCTCTCGGGTAATCGGGGAAATTAAACACTTTTAAAAACCATCTGAATCACGCATTATTGTTATTTAAACCATAACATCATATCTGCAGTGATATTAACGTGATCGCGTTGCTCTGTAACTCACCATCTCCGTCTAAGCACCACGGTATTTCCGAGATCATATGCGAAAGAGAGATGATAATATATTAGAACAGTCATGAACACAAACATTATACAAACAAATACAGTACATAATCACATTACAATACAGTAATATCAAGTTTGTTTTATTTTACAAAGAGAAAATGACAGATATATTGAAATTCAGCCTCCTAATCATGTAACCTGTACATGGCACGCATACATCCACTCTGTTTAACATACTTCTGTACCTAACATTTAAATGAGAAAATGCAATAATACAATACACACACATAGCCAGTCATACTTACCGTACACCATCAGCTGGTATTTCACCTCTACAGACTGAGTCCCATCGTTTCTCACAACTGTATACAGTCCTTTGTCCTCCATCTTGAGCCCAGAGAGGGAGAATAATCCAGTGCTGCTGTTCCACTGCAGTCTGCTATCGTACTCGTTAGAGAGTGGCTCCCTTTCACCGCTGATCACGTGTGCAATTACCTTACTGAGGTACATCATATTCCTGCTGTTCTTCACTTCGGTTGGGAACTCCACGCTCCTTCCCACACGTTCATGCAGTTTAACCTGGCCATAGACACTCCCTGCTGCAGACACGCACACAGAGGACACCATCAGGTACAATCACAATAATACACACACACACTCACACGCACACACAACCACACACAAACACACTCACTGCTGCAGACACACAGACAGAGGACACCATCAGCGACAATCACAATAATACACACACACACACACACACACACAACCACACACAAACACACTCCCTGCTGCAGATACACAGACAGAGGACACCATCAGGGACAATCACAATAATATGCACACACACTCACACGCACGCGTACTAATAGCACACCAGAGTGTATGTGGATGAGAGTGTGTATATATATGTGTGGGGGTATAAACACTCTTGCTCACACATGCACACACTGTGTTGTGTTATTAGTGTGTTACTATAACAGCATAAAGCACACTGGTGTGTTATTAGTATGTTACTATAACAGCATAAAGCACACTGGTGTGTTATTAGTATGTTACTATAACAGCAAAACGCACACTGGTGTGTTATTAGTATGTTACTATAACAGCATAAATCACACTGATGTGTTATTAGTCTGTTACTATAACAGCATAAAGTACACTGGTGTGTTATTAGCATGTTACTATAACAGCATAAAGCACACTGGTATGTTATTAGTCTGTTACTATAACAGCATAAAGCACACTGGTGTGTTATTAGCATGTTACTATAACAACATAAAGCACACTGGTATGTTATTAGTGTGTTACTATAACAGCATAAAGCACACTGGTGTGTTATTAGTGTGTTACTATAACAGCATAAAGCACACTGGTGTGTAATTAGTGTGTTACTATAACAGCATAAAGCACACTGGTGTGTTATTAGTGTGTTACTATAACAACATAAGGCACACTGATTTGTTATTAGTGTGTTACTATAACAGCATAAAGCACACTGGTGTGTTATTAGTGTGTTACTATAACAGCATAAAGATAATGATAAAGCGTGTGGATAAAACATGAGGAGAATATGTTCTGTGGCACACACAGAGGCTTGTTAACATTAATCATTCTCAGTGTGTGCAGTGGCCAACTACACATGCCTGTGTGCACTGTTACACTCGTTCTGCTGAAGATCTACGGGTCAGAACTTGCTGTCATGTGGTTAAATAGAGCATAAACATGAAGTAAAAACTGGTGAATTTTAATTCTGGACATACAGGACATTTCAGCCTGTTTCATCAATAGGTTTGGATAGTCCAGTGGTAAATGAGACTTAAGTACCACCTGTTACATGAAAACCGTCTGCAGCTGCTTTCTTGTAAAACATTGTGTAATGAGACAGAGTCAGAGTGTTTCTGCTGTGGAGCCACTATGCTTTTTGTTAAAATCACCCTCTCTCAAACACATGGATCACAACTCAATCTGACCAATAAATGGCAGCCTACAGAAAGCTGTAGTTTCCGCTGCAGAGGAAATCACACAGCGAATGACACAGTGTTCCTACAGCAGTGTGTAGCTAATGACACAGTGTTCCTACAGCAGTGTGTAGCTAATGACACAGTGTTCTTACAGCAGTGTGTAGCTAATGACACAGTGTTCCTACCGCAGTGTGTAGCTAATGACACAGTGTTCCTACAGCAGTGTGTAGCTAATGACACAGCGTTCCTACAGCAGTGTGTAGCTAATGACACAGCGTTCCTACAGCAGTGTGTAGCTAATGACACAGTGTTCCAACAGCAGTGTGTAGCTAATGACACAGTGTTCTTACAGCAGTGTGTAGCTAATGACACAGTGTTCTTACAGCAGTGTGTGGCTAATGACACAGTGTTCCTACAGCAGTGTGTAGCTAATGACACAGTGTTCCTACAGCAGTGTGTAGCTAATGACACAGTGTTCCTACAGCAGTGTGTAGCTAATGACACAGTGTTCCTACAGCAGTGTGTAGCTAATGACACAGTGTTCCTGCAGCAGTGTGTAGCTAATGGCAGTGTTCTTACAGCAGTGTGTAGCTAATGACACAGTGTTCCTACCGCAGTGTGTAGCTAATGACACAGTGTTCCTACAGCAGTGTGTAGCTAATGACACAGTGTTCTTACAGCAGTGTGTAGCTAATGACACAGTGTTCCTACAGCAGTGTGTAGCTAATGACACAGTGTTCTTACAGCAGTGTGTGGCTAATGACACAGTGTTCCTACAGCAGTGTGTAGCTAATGACACAGTGTTCCTACAGCAGTGTGTAGCTAATGACACAGTGTTCCTACAGCAGTGTGTAGCTAATGACACAGTGTTCCTACAGCAGTGTGTAGCTAATGACAGTGTTCCTGCAGCAGTGTGTAGCTAATGGCAGTGTTCTTACAGCAGTGTGTAGCTAATGACACAGTGTTCCTACAGCAGTGTGTAGCTAATGACACAGTGTTCTTACAGCAGTGTGTAGCTAATGACACAGTGTTCCTACAGCAGTGTGTAGCTAATGACACAGTGTTCCTACAGCAGTGTGTAGCTAATGACACAGTGTTCTTACAGCAGTGTGTAGCTAATGACACAGTGTTCCTACAGCAGTGTGTAGCTAATGACACAGTGTTCCTACAGCAGTGTGTAGCTAATGACACAGTGTTCTTACAGCAGTGTGTAGCTAATGACACAGTGTTCTTACAGCAGTGTGTGGCTAATGACACAGTGTTCCTACAGCAGTGTGTAGCTAATGACACAGTGTTCTTACAGCAGTGTGTAGCTAATGACACAGTGTTCTTACAGCAGTGTGTAGCTAATGACACTGTGTTCTTACAGCAGTGTAAATGGTAAATGGTTGGCACTTATATAGCGCCTTTATCCAAAGCGCTGTACAATTGATGCTTCTCATTCACCCATTCATACACACACTCACACACCAACGGCGATTGGCGGCCATGCAAGGCACCGACCAGCTCGTCAGGAGTGTTTAGGGGTTAGGTGTCTTGCTCAGGGACACTTCGATACAGCCCGGGCGGGGGATCGAACCAGCGACCCTCCGACTGCCAGACGACTGCTCTTACTGCCTGAGCCATGTCGCCCCCACAGTGTGTAGTTAATGACACAGTGAATTAAATCAGGTATTATTTGTGCACAAAGATTTATTGTTTTAGCATCAATCAGGTAAAACATTTCATTTTCACACAAGGATAAAATGAACAGTCACACAATGTCAGATAATAAGGCATTCTGGGTATTTATACCACAATTTGTGCAAAGCTCATGGATACAGCCAAATAGATCACATTGAGTCAACAGTATTTCATAAAATCACACTGAAAAGGCACACAGATATTTCAGGGTAGATTGTCAGTTATTCAAAGTGTCTCTTATGGCAAGTGCATCCAGGTCTGGGGCCTGGTTTAATGGCAGTGTGTACTGATATGAAATAACATTAACCCACTCCCCCACATTAATGTATGACACTGAATGAATGAAAGAAAATGGTAAAGGAAATAACTGAGGTTTGCTTCATAAAATGAAAATAAAACTAGCCATGTTTACAGCACTTTCATGAGAAAAGGTTCACAAAAATAATAAGGAATGTTGATATCCAGTGTAATTAAAGGTGCAAATGGAGAACAGATCCCTCTGTCAAACCTCAGATGCACCTTCCTCACTCTGCTCCAGTACTCAGTGACTCTGTTCCTCACTCTGCTCCAGTACTAAGTGACTGTTCCTCACTCTGCTCCAGTACTGAGTGACTCTGTTCCTCACTCTGCTCCAGTACTCAGTGACTCTGTTCCTCACTCTGCTCCAGTACTCAGTGACTCTGTTCCTCACTCTGCTCCAGTACTCAGTGACTCTGTTCCTCACTCTGCTCCAGTACTCAGTGACTCTGTTCCTCACTCTGCTCCAGTACTCAGTGACTCTGTTCCTCACTCTGCTCCAGTACTCAGTGACTCTTTTCCTCACTCTGCTCCAGTACACAGTGACTGTTCCTCACTCTGCTCCAGTACTCAGTGACTCTGTTCCTCACTCTGCTCCAGTACTCAGTGACTCTGTTCCTCACTGTGCTCCAGTACTCAGTGACTCTGTTCCTCACTGTGCTCCAGTTCTCAGTGACTCTGTTCCTCACTCTGCTCCAGTACTCAGTGACTCTGTTCCTCACTCTGCTCCAGTACTCAGTGACTCTGTTCCTCACTCTGCTCCAGTACTCAGTGACATCTGTCACATTCTTTCTTTTCAGCACCTGGTCCCTAATTCATTCTCTTACTGGACTGAACACACAGTCCTGCTTTTAATGTGGCCATTTCATAAAATATCAAGCAATATTTCACATTGAGAAAGGTCTGGAACTAATCATATGCACACACACAAACACACACACACACACTCAAGCACACACACACACGCATACACACATGCACACACAAACACACACACATGGACACACATGCGCACGCACACACACACAGACACACACACATACACACACACACGCACACACACACACACCTGCACTACAGTACAGCATGCACACACAAACACACACACACACCTGCACTACAGTACAGCATGCACACACACACACACACACACACACACACACACACACACACACGCACACACACACACCTGCATACAGTACAGCATGCACAGACATAAATGTACCACTACATGACATTATGAGGGGTGAGAGGTCCCTACATGTTTGGGGTTCTGGGTTCTCTGGGGATTTTATAAAGTAGTTTCTTCTTTATAAAGTAGTTCCTTCCTCTCTCACAGGTCAGATATATTACTGAAAAAAGAGTGGAGTGAACTCATACAATAATATACACTCAGTGAGCACTTTATTAGGTATTTATTACTTATTTTTTAGACTTCTGCTGTAGCCTATCCACTGAGAGCTATGATGCGCTGTATGTTCAGAGATGAGACTCACACCTGTACGCACCTCACTCACACCTGTACGCACCTCACACCTGTACGCACCTCACTCACACCTGTACACACCTGCACACCTCACTCACACCTGTACACACCTACACACCTCACTCACACCTGTACACACCTACACACCTCACTCACACCTGTACACACCTACACACCTCACACACACCTGTACACACCTCACTCACACCTGTACACACCTGCACACCTCACTCACACCTGTACACACCTCACTCACACCTGTACACACCTACACACCTCACACACACCTGTACACACCTCACTCACACCTGTACACACCTCACTCACACCTGTACACACCTCACTCACACCTGTACATTTCTACACACCTCACTCACACCTGTACACACCTGTACACCTCACTCACACCTGTACACACCTCACTCTCACCTGTACACACCTACACACCTCACTCACCCCTGTACACACCTGCACACCTCACTTACACCTGTACACACCTCACTCTCACCTGTACACACCTACACACCTCACTCACACCTGTACACACCTCACTCACTCACACCTGTACACACCTACACACCTCACTCACACCTGTACTCCTACACACCTCACTCACACCTGTACACACCTACACACCTCACTCACACCTGTACACACCTACACACCTCACTCACACCTGTACACACCTCACTCACACCTGTACACACCTACACATCTGTACTGAGGGGTGTGCATGAGGGGTGAATTGGCCTGATCAGAAACGGCAGTTGCCATCAGACTACTCTGATTTTAGATTCTACTCTGATTTTAGCGAAATCAGTGTGATGAAGAGCTGTGTGTGATTAGAGATGACTGCTGCTGTGCTTCAGTTATTACAATCCCTGAGTCTGCGATTGGTTCCTCTGTCCTGAATCCTGTCATGCTCGTTCTGATGAAGATCTATGGGTCAGAACTTGCTGTCATGTGGTTAAATAGAGCATAAACATGAAGTAAAAGCTGAGTAAAACCAGTGAATTTTAATTCTGGACATACAAGACATTTCAGCCTGTTTCATCAATAGGTAAATGACACTTAAATACCACCTGTGACATCAAAACCGTCTGCAGCTGCTTTCTCTAAAACATTGTGTAATGAGACAGTGTTAGTGTGTTTCTGCTGTGGAGCCACTATGCTTTTTGTTAAAATCACCCTCTCCCTCAAACACATGGATCACAACTCAATCTGAGCTGTAGTTTCCTATCCAGAAGAGATCACACTTTTGTTTGTGCAAAAGAAGTCAGCCACCTGCAATCTTGCCTCATTTCCAAGAAACGTGCGCGCTTCTGAATTGTAATCATACATTTCCGTCAGCGGCCAATTAAATATGATTGTTATGCATGCGCACCACTGTTGGATACAGATCAACATACTAATTTATTAAGAAATGGGAAACTGGAATATCAAGTTCAATTCATTACTTGGCCAATACACCAGAGATTGATTCAGCATTTTTTTTCTCCACAAACTAAACGTGTAACCTAGTCAGTAGGCGTGCTCATGACAAACGCGCCGTCTGAAAATTACGCAGCGATCTAACCGGTCAACGATTCAGTCGCATCTTTAACTTGGCATTTAGCAATATATCTCCATTAATTTCCGAGAATCAATGACTACGTCGTTCAGTACATTCAAACAAACTCACTCGCGTTTTACTGATTACAGACGTACTTTCGGTTATGTTGTTAGGCTCCAGCAGTTTTTCGCTATACACCATACGTCGCCGACTCATTCCGACACAGAAAAACCGGGAACCTACAGAGTAAGATAAGTAGCTACGTATAATAGACAGGAAAATGCAGAGGGTAATCTCCATCTTTCTTTTTAAATGTCTTCGGCGTGCGTCGCCCATTCGTGCTGTTCGTCCTGCTCTCTCCTCTCCGCGGCAGCGCTCTTTGTGCGGTGCGGATCAGACCTGATGAGCAGAGGCACCGCCTCTCTCTTCATTTCACCCGTCCTTCACCTCTGCTCGGCTAAATTAACTCGTGATAAAACTGGATGCGTCAGGTCCTGTTGCAGACGATTCCATGGAATTAACGCCCTAATATCAATAAATTATGTTGTTTCTTATCTCAAAGCGCTAGGAACAAAGTATTGTGTAACTTTGTACGCTGCACCGTCACCGATTTGCAGTGGCGGTGTAGACTGTATTAAGGTCATTGAATCTGAAACCATAGCCTACATAGCCTAGTTTGTGTAGGCTGTGCTATGCAATAATTGTATATTACAATTAGTAATATAAATGTTGTGGTTACGCAAGTCCAATCGCAGAATGTTCCATGGAATTAACGTGCAGAAGCGTGGGCACGTAAGTAATAATTCACACGAATCCAAACGCATGCGCTATTCTAATTAAGGTCACACGAGGTGAAATGGAGACACACACGAGTGACGATTTAAAGGCACTACAATCTCTTGGCATCGCTATAAACAAAAGCGGCTCTGGCCAGGCGAGCACACCCTTCAGTAGGGAGTGCCGGGTCGAAAGTAATGTGCGCATGTTCTCGAAAACGATGGGAGCTGCAATGACGTGATTATTTGTGTATGTGCATATAACACTGCATGAGCTTCATACTAAATTTCGGCGCCATTGGTGGAGCTACCGTCGAAAGTCTTTTTCGATTGTAGAATTGCATTTACTTGTTTAAGTTTGCAAATATATGTCATTTAGTGTAATCTAGTGACGAAATGATAGCATGGGTTTCAAGTTTTATGCTAGCAAGTCTTGGATGCTAGCGCGGGAGAAGTGACAGGAGGGACGGAAGTAGCGTCCCATGGAGGGACAAAAGTAAACATTATTACTTTCCTCCCAAGATATTTTACAATGCCGTCTTAGCAAGCATAACGCCAGCAATAATAAAACAAGTGGGCACAAGTGCAATGACGGCAGTAAACAGCTTACTTAGATAAGATAAGACATGCTTTATACACGTGCAAACTCCATGCAGAGAGGATCTGGAGCTGGTCCCTGAGTGCTGTCCGATGGTGGAAAGCCAGTTAAAGCTGCATTTCACCCGTCCTTCACCTCTGCTCGGCTAAATTAACTCGTGATAAAACTGGATGCGTCAGGTCCTGTTGCAGACGATTCCATGGAATTAACGCCCTAATATCAATAAATTATGTTGTTTCTTATCTCAAAGCGCTAGGAACAAAGTATTGTGTAACTTTGTACGCTGCACCGTCACCGATTTGCAGTGGCGGTGTAGACTGTATTAAGGTCATTGAATCTGAAACCATAGCCTACATAGCCTAGTTTGTGTAGGCTGTGCTATGCAATAATTGTATATTACAATTAGTAATATAAATGTTGTGGTTACGCAAGTCCAATCGCAGAATGTTCCATGGAATTAACGTGCAGAAGCGTGGGCACGTAAGTAATAATTCACACGAATCCAAACGCATGCGCTATTCTAATTAAGGTCACACGAGGTGAAATGGAGACACACACGAGTGACGATTTAAAGGCACTACAATCTCTTGGCATCGCTATAAACAAAAGCGGCTCTGGCCAGGCGAGCACACCCTTCAGTAGGGAGTGCCGGGTCGAAAGTAATGTGCGCATGTTCTCGAAAACGATGGGAGCTGCAATGACGTGATTATTTGTGTATGTGCATATAACACTGCATGAGCTTCATACTAAATTTCGGCGCCATTGGTGGAGCTACCGTCGAAAGTCTTTTTCGATTGTAGAATTGCATTTACTTGTTTAAGTTTGCAAATATATGTCATTTAGTGTAATCTAGTGACGAAATGATAGCATGGGTTTCAAGTTTTATGCTAGCAAGTCTTGGATGCTAGCGCGGGAGAAGTGACAGGAGGGACGGAAGTAGCGTCCCATGGAGGGACAAAAGTAAACATTATTACTTTCCTCCCAAGATATTTTACAATGCCGTCTTAGCAAGCATAACGCCAGCAATAATAAAACAAGTGGGCACAAGTGCAATGACGGCAGTAAACAGCTTACTTAGATAAGATAAGACATGCTTTATACACGTGCAAACTCCATGCAGAGAGGATCTGGAGCTGGTCCCTGAGTGCTGTCCGATGGTGGAAAGCCAGTTAAAGCTGCATTTCACCAGCCGGTCTCCGCATTTTCATCGCGGTGCAGTTTCATATCAAATGTACCAGACACAACACTTTGGATGAAGGTGCTATACAGGTGCATCTCAAAAAATTACAATATCGTGGAAAAGTTAATTTTTTTCCTTAATTTAATAATAAAAGTGAAACTTTCACATATTCTAGATTCATTACACATAAAGTGAAATATTTCAAGCCTTTTTTTGTTTTAATCGATGATTTTGGCTTAGGGGCGGCACGGATGGTGCAGTGGGTAGCACTGCCGCCTCACAGCAAGGAGGTCCTGGGTTTGAATCCCGGTCAGCCGGGGCCTCTCTGTGCGGAGTTTGCATGTTCTCCCCGTGTCTGCGTGGGTTTCCTCCGGGTACTCCAGTTTCCTCCCACAGTCCAAAGACATACAGGTTAGGCTGTATGTCTAAATTGAGTCTAAATTGCCTGTGGGTATGAGTGTCTGAGTGAATGTGTGTGTGTGTGTGTGTGTGTGTGTGTGTGTGTGTGTGTGTGTGCGCCCTGTGATGGACTGGCGACCTGTCCAGGGTGTATTCCTGCCTTTCGCCCAATGTATGCTGGGATAGGCTCCAGACCCCTTGCGACCCTGTTCAGGATAAGGATAATGAATTAATGATTATGGCTTACAGTTCAAAAAGCAAGTGTCTCAAAACATTACAATATTACATAAGACCAATCAAAAAAAGGATTTATAATATAGAAATGTCAACCTTTTAAAAAGTATGTTCATTTATGCACTCAATACTTGGTCAAGCAATCATGGGGAAGACTGTTGACAGTTGTCCAGAAGACACTCATTGACACCCGCCACAAGGAGGGTAAGCCACAGAAGGTCATTGCTGAAAGGGCTGGGGCTGTTTGCAGAGTGCTCTATCAAGGCATATTAATGGAAAGTTGACTGGAAGGGAAAAGTGTGGTAGGAAAAGGTGCACAAGCAACAGGGATGGCCGCAGCCTTGAGAGGATTGTCAAGCAAAGCCGATTAAAGAACTTCACAAGGAGTGGACTGAGGCTGGAGTCAGTGCATCAAGACGTGTCCAGGAAATGGACTACAAGAGTCGCATTTCTAGTGTCAAGCCACTCCTGAACCAGAGACAACGTCAGAAGCGTCTTACCTGGGCTAAGGAGAAAAAGACCTGGACCAGTGCTCAGTGGTCCAAAGTCCTCTTTTCAGATGAAAGCAAATTTTGCATTTCATTTGGAAATCAAGGTCCCAGAGTCTGGAGGAAGAGTGGAGAGGCACATAATCCAAGTTGCTTGAAGTCCAGTGTGAAGGTTCCACAGTCAGTGATGATTTGGGGTGCCGTGTCATCTGCTGGTGTTGGTCCACTGTGTTTTCTCAAGTCCAGAGTCAACGCAGCCGTCTACCAGGAGATTTTAGAGCACTTCATGCTTCCGTCTGCTGACAAGCTTTAAGGAGATGCTGATTTCCTTTTCCAGCAGGACTTGGCACTTGCCCACAGCCAAAACTACTAGTAACTAGTTTGCTGAACATGGTATTACTGTGCTTGATTGGCCAGCCAACTCACCTATGGGGCATTAAGGAAGAGGGTATTGTCAAGAGGAAGATGAGACACCAGACCCAACAATACAGATGAGCAAAGGAGTATTGAGTGCATAAATCAATACTTTTCAGAAGGTCGACATCTCTGTTTTATAAATCCTATTTTTGTAATATTCTAATATTTTTAGATACTGGATTTTTCATTTTCATGAGCTGTAAGCCATAAATGAAATATTTCACTTCATGTATAATGAGTCTAGAATATATGAAAGTTTTACTTTTTGAATTAAATGACGTTACAAAATGAACTTTGAGCAGGCTCCCCCCACTGCTGTGATGCCTCTCCTGAGAGCTACTGAACGACGCCTAGTCAATAACCTAGAGCTTGCCAGTGCATACAAGCAAGAGATTCACAAGCTAGAGAAAGCTGGATATGCGGTGAAGATCACGAGGGAGGAGGCCAGCCAGTCAGATGAATCCTGGTATGTACCTCATCACATCGTACATCACAACGGCAAGGCGAGGGTGGTATTCAACTGCTCGTTCCGCTACCGGGAGCATGCCCTGAACGACAACCTGCGGGGACACACGTGGTATGTTTCACCAGATCAGACTCCTCCCTGAAGATCAGACTCTACTCCGCTTCCTGTGGCGTTATATGGAGAGAGAACGCAGCCCAGACATCTATGAGTGGCGTGTCCTGCCTTTCGGCACCGTCTGCAGCCCCTGCTGTGCAGTATACGCACTCCAGCGACACGTGAAGGATAACAGTGCTGGCAATGAAGACGTGGTGAACTCTGTCCTCACAGCCTTCTATGTCGACAACTGGCTCCAGTCGCTCCCCACTTCAGAGCAAGCCAGACAGCTCCTCGAATGATCAGAGCCCTGCTCACTGCTGGAGGCTTCGAAGTGAGGCAATGGGCCAGCAACGTGCCTGAGGCAATCTTCCTACAGAAGCCAGATCAGAGGGATGTTAACTGTGGCTGACAGCGGACAAGGCGGACCCCCAAGAGTCAACCCTGGGCCTCCGTTGGCACTGTCCCACAGACACGCTGGGCTATCGTCGCCGCACGGTGTCGTCCACGGAGCCCACCATGCGGAACGTGTACCGAGTTCTGGCCAGTCAATACGACCCATTCAGGTACATCATTCCCTTCACAACACGAGCAAAGGTCCTGGTTCAAGCCCTACGGAGAAAGGACAGGGGCTGGGATGAGCCAATCACAGATGACCTTCTCTCGGTGTGGCAGGAGTGGGAGAGTGAGCTTCCCCTCCTACAGAGCATAATAATGCCCAGGTGTTATGCACCAGCCTGTGCCAACACAGACACCTCAGTTGTAGACCTACACATCTTCTGCGACTCATCAGAGAAAGCCTACGGGTCTGTAGCTTACCAACGTGTTGAAGATGCTGAGGGGCACGTGCATGTGTCATTCATCATGGCCAGGTCACGAGTGGCTCCCCAAAGACAGCTCTCCATGCCTCGTCTAGAGCTCAGTGCCGCACTGACAGGAGCACAACTGGCAAAGGTGCTCCAGACCGAGCTCACCCTACCGATCAGGCAGACTGTCATGTGGTGAGATTCTACTACAGTGCTCAGCTGGATCCAGTCAGAGTCATACCAGTACAAGGTCTTTGTTGGGACAAGAGTAGCCGAGATTCAAGAGCTCACTGGTGCTGAGAGCTGGAGATACGTCGACTCTGAGCTTAACCCAGCCGATGACATCACCAGGGGGAAGACACTGCTCAAACTCTCCCAACCTAACCGCTGGAGCCAAGGGCCTGACTTCCTGTTTCAGCCTCCGACTCACTGGCCAGCCAACCCCACTCTGAGTAGAAGAATCAGATGAGTGCAGGAAAACCACATTTTGCGGCCATCTCACAGCCACGGATGCGGCCTCACCTGACCCTGCTCAGTACACCACATGGTCTGACCTACTACAAGCCACAGACGAGACCATTCACGGGGCGGCTGGACCCCCGATGTCTGCCTCCGCCTGTCTCGAGACAGAGGTGGCTCTCCGGAAGCGAGCCCAGACAGAGAGTTTCCCAGAGGAAATGCATGCTTTACAGCATTCTAACCCTGTACGTCTGAGCAGCTGTCTGAGTCCACTCTCTCCAGTATACGATCAGACTCTGGGCCTCATCAGGGTCGGGGGATGCCTCCGAAGAGCTGAAAACCTACACGAAGACACTCTTCACCCCATCGTCCTCGCCCCTGAGCACGCCATCACAAAGCTCTTAGTGCAGGATTACGATGACCGCCTACTCCACACGGGTGCTGAGCGAGTTTTCGCTGAGATCAGGAGAACCTACTGGAGACTCCGGAGTCGCCAGGCAGTCAAGAAACACCAATGTCAGTGTCTGGAGTGCAGCAAGTGGCGCAGCAAGCCGGTGGTTCCCCAAATGGCTGACCTTCCTGCTGCATGGCTCAGAGTTAACCAGCCTCCCTTCTGGTCTACAGGTGTTGACTGCTTCAGTCCCTACACAGTGCGAATAGGACAGCGAAATGAGAAAAGGTGGGGCATAATATTCAAGTGTCTTACCACACGGTGTGTCCACCTCGACCTAATCCCTAGTATGGACACAGACTCCTTCCTGCTGGCCCTCCGTCGCTTCGTGGCAAGGAGAGGCAAGCCCTACGAGCTACTGTGTGACAGGGGCACCAACTTCCGCGGTGGAGAGAGAGAGCTCCAGAAGGCCTTTGAGGCTCTCGAGCCATCCCTCAAGGAGCAGCTTGCAAAGCAGATCATCGCATTCAAGTCCAATCCTCCACTCGCCCCTCACTTTGGTGGAGCATGGGAGAGGGAAATCAGGTCAGTCAAGGCCTCACTTCAAGTCGTGCTCAAAGACTATACGGCCCCGGAAGAAGTCCTCATGACTGTCCTCATTGAGGTCGAGGGCATACTGAACTCTAAGCTATTAGGCTATGTGTCATCAGATCTCGCTGACCCAGATCCCATCACTCCAAATCTTCTGTTAATGGGGCGGCGAGACTCCTCCCTCCCACAGGCCGTCTATGGTTCCAGTGACCTGCTAGGATGTCGGCGGTGGAGACACAGCCAGGTGCTTGCCGACCAGTTCTGGGAGCAGTTTACCCGCAAGTACCTCCCCAGTCATCAGCTCCGCCAGAAGTGGCGGAACTCCACTCCTGACCTCGCAGTTGGACAAGTCGTCATGGTCGTCGACTCACAGCTCCCTGTGGCCCATCAGGCGCGTCACAAGAGTCATACCCAGCGACGACAGCAGGATCCGCTCTGCAGAGGTGGACATTAAAGGTAACATATACACTCAGCCGGTTGCCAAGTTGATCGAGCTTCCGGAGATGCCCGACGACACACCAGCAGGCCCACTAGCCCAGCAGTGACTTTCCTGTGATTACGTATTCGTCAAGCCGAATCCGGGGCGGCTCTGGAAAACTCCGTCTAGTGGGACTGCTAAGTATTACAGTACTCTCGCTCTCACGTAGGCTCTGCCTACTGAGCATGTGCACTAGAGACTAATGTCAGTTTGTATCCGGAGCTGTCGATAGCAGTTCTTTCCTGCTAGCCTGGTGTATTTATGTTCATTTTCCTTCTTTGTGTTGGTGTGCGTCACTGTTTTTTTGTTTGTCGTTCTACCACACCAAAGTTATATGACCCTCCCCCTCCCCACAGACATGCCAGATCTGTGACGGGTCTGTGTGAAGAGTGAATGTGGTGGCAGTTTGCAGTGGTTCCATCCAGCTCCACAGAAGTCCATTAAAGTCTTATATAAGTGTGGAGGAGGGTTCTTCTGCAAACCCATCATACCAGAATGCATTCTTTAAAACTGGTCAGGCCAGTACATAAACTTTCAGCAGGCTCATCACCTGTAGTGGGCTCTGTGTGTGTGCATGTGTGGGCTCTGTGTGTGTGTGTGTGTGTGCGTGTGTGTCTCTGTTAATCGTTTCACTCTCAGCTGCTTCTCGTTGACTCTTTGTTTGTGTGGCTGATACGCCTCATTCTGTGCATCATTCTGACCAGGTGTTTAGTATCGCTGCGGGTTTTCCTCTAGACGCGGTAACGTTGATTTTTAAATTGCTCATTTGAACAGCAAGGGTTAGGGCTTGAGCCAGGTTGTTTGTCTATTACCTGTTAATCACTTCTACTGGTTGCATACCTATAGAGTGATTGAACATTTGTCTTGAATAACTTAAATAGCTGTGGAATTTATCAGTAGATTAGCTTTGATTTGGTATTGCTTGCTTGTGGAATTTATCAGTAGATTAGCTTTGATTTGGTATTGCTTGTGAGCAATTGTAGGCCATTTAAATAGGCGTGTCAGAGCGGCGCTAGCATATATTAGACTGGCGAAAGTTGTCCTTAGTCAGTAAGTGCATCATTCTGACCAGGTGTTTAGTATCGCTGCGGGTTTTCCTCTAGACGCGGTAACGTTGATTTTTAAATTGCTCATTTGAACAGCAAGGCTTAGGGCTTGAGCCAGGTTGTTTGTCTATTACCTGTTAATCACTTCTACTGGTTGCATACCTATAGAGTGATTGAACATTTGTCTTGAATAACTTAAATAGCTGTGGAATTTATCAGTAGATTAGCTTTGATTTGGTATTGCTTGTGAGCAATTGTAAGCCATTTAAATAGGCGTGTCAGAGCGACGCTAGCGTCTCTCCGTCCCCGTTTGTGATGTTATGTTTCACCCCATCCCAGTCTGCTCTCTCCCTCGAAGACCCCCCCTGCGATGTGGGCCTCCACGGCGTCGGAACCCCTCAAACCTCAGCTATCCCCCGCTGACCCCCTGTGAGGACTTTGCTGTCACAGGGGGACTATGGAACTGCCAGTCTGCCACTCGGAAGGCTGACTTCATCCCTGCGTATGCCTCCCTCCAGTCCCTACAATTCCTTGCCCTCACGGAGACCTGGATCACACCTGACAACACCGCCACTCCCGCTGCCCTCTCATCCTCCTTCTCCTTCTCGCACACTCCCCGGCCTTCCGGCCGTGGCGGTGGTACTGGTCTTTTAATTTCCCCCTCATGGAAATTCTCTGTTCTCCCCCTCTCTGACCTGTCCATATCCACTTTTGAATTCCATTCTGTTGCAGTATCCTACCCTACTAACCTTTTCATTGCAGTTATCTACCGTCCTCCAGGGCCCCTGGGAAACTTCCTTGATGAGCTAGACACCCTTCTCAGCTCCTTCCCTGAGGATGGCACCCCACTGATTCTCCTTGGAGACATCAACATCCACCAAGAAGCCTCCCAGTCTGCTGCCTTCCTACCGCTAATCCACTCCTTCGGCCTCTCCCTGCAACACTCTCCTCCAACCCACAAGGCGGGCAATGTCCTAGACCTTGTCTTTGTGAGGAACTGCTCATGCTCCGATTTCACGGTTACCCCTCTGCATACATCTGATCACCACTTCATCTCATTCTCCCTCCCTCTTCCTCCCCATCCTCCTCCCCCTCCTCCCACCCACACTTCCTCAGCCCGCCGTAACCTCCGCTCCCTCTCACCCTCTTCCTTTGCCAGCACCGTCACCGCCTCACTCCCCCCTCTCGAATCCTTCTCCAAACTCCCCGCTGACTCTGCATCTGCCACCCTCCTTTCATCTCTCTCCTCCGCCTTTGACTCTCTCTGTCCCCCTGTCTCAAAGCCACCTCGCACATCCCCTCCCAGTTCTTGGATATCTGACACCCTCCGTACCTCCAGGGCCAGCCTCCGCGCAGCGGAGAGGAAGTGGGGGAAATCCAGAGACGCTTCAGACCTCATGACTTACCAGTCTCTCCTGGCGGCATTCTCTTCCGATGTCACTGCCGCCAAAGCAAAATACTATCAAACACAAATTCAGAACTCCGCTTCTAACCCCCGGAAACTTTTCTCCATTTTCTCCTCTCTCCTCAATGCACCGCCTCCTCCTCCTCAGTCCTCCTTCGCTGCTGATGACTTTGCTGATTTCTTCGATGAGAAGGTCACAGTCATCCGCAGATCCTTTACAACCACCGCCCCCCTCACTGTGCCCATCCCTTCCTTTTCCACTTTCTCCCCCCTTACAGACTCTGATGTTTCTCAACTCCTGCTCTGCCACCGCCCTACAACTTGTGCCCTTGACCCTATCCCCTCTTCTCTTCTCCAAACTATCACACCTGACATTCTCCCATTTGTCACCTCCCTTGTCAACTCCTCCCTGTCTTCCGGCTGTTTTCCGGCATCCTCCAAGAGGGCCCACATCACCTACCCTGGATCCCTCCATCATCCAGAACTACCGCCCGGTATCTCTTCTTCCTTTCCTTTCTAAAACTATAGAACGAGCCGCTTCTACTCAACTTCTTTCCTTCTTTTCTAACAACAACCTGCTAGACCCCCATCAGTCTGGCTTCAGATCGGGCCACTCGACAGAGACTGCGCTCCTCTCCGTCAGTGAGTCACTCCATGCTGCACGAGCAGCCTCCCTCTCCTCTGTCCTCATTCTTCTAGATCTCTCTGCTGCCTTCGACACTGTGGATCACTCCATCCTCCTGTCTGCCCTGTCAGCAACGGGCATCTGTGGCACAGCCCTGGACTGGATTGAGTCCTACCTCTCTGGTCGCTCCTTCCAGGTTGCCTGGGCTGGTTCGGTATCGACACCTCGGCCCCTCGCCACAGGAGTTCCCCAGGGCTCAGTCCTTGGCCCGCTTCTTTTTTCTCTTTACACTCGCTCCCTTGGCCCTGTGATCACTGCACATGGGCTATCCTACCACTGCTACGCGGACGATACCCAACTCTTCGTCTCGTTCCTGCCGTCTGATACGCAGGTTTCAGCCCGTATCTCTGCTTGCCTGAGGGACATCCAGAGCTGGATGGACAACCACCATCTAAAGCTCAACCCAGGTAAAACTGAAATGATATTCATCCCTGCTAATACCTCTCCCCATCTGGATCTCTCCATTTCCCTCGGGGATACCACACTCACGCCGTCACCCAGTGCAAGGAACCTCGGCGTGGTGATGGACAGCAGACTGTCCCTTTCCGAGAACATTGCGGTGGTGACCGGTCTTGCAGGTTCTTCCTATACAACATACGGAGAATCCGCCCCTTTCTCACCCCCTACTCGACCCAGCTCCTGGTCCAAGCGATGGTTCTGTCCCGCCTGGACTACTGCAATTCCCTCTTGGCTGGCCTCCCAGCGTCCGCCATCAGACCCCTCCAACTCATCCAGAATGCAGCAGCTCGTCTGGTCTTCAACCTTCCCAAATACTCACACGTCACCCCCCTGCTTACTTCCCTCCACTGGCTGCCTGTCATGGCTCGCATCAAATTCAAAACATTGGTGCTAGCCTTCCAAGCAGTTAAAGGGTCTTCCCCAGCTTATCTGCAAAAAATCATCAGACCCTACACCCCTGCCAGACCTCTTCGTTCAGCCTCCACAGGCCGCTTGGCACCTCCCCCTCTCAGAACCTCCACCTCACGCTCACGACTACTGTCTGTTCTGGCTCCACAGTGGTGGAACGAACTCCCCGTTGAAGTCAGAACTATAGAATCTCTCCCCACCTTCAAGCGCAAGCTGAAGACACACCTCTTCAAGCAGCACCTCTCCCCATCCCTCCCTACCTCCCTGTGAACCTTAATTGTTGTCTCTGTGACTTGCTTTGTGTATCGGTATTTTTAGTTGGCTAGGTGTTTGGATAGTTAACTTTGGTCACTTTTTTTTGTTTGTTTGTTCAAAAAAAAAAAAAAAAAAAAAAAAAAAAAAAAAAAAAAAGGCCCTTGTCCTTATCTTTGTTGTACAGGTAGCAGTTGAAATTGTACTTCCCTCTAGGGTCTTTCAGCGAACTTATCTCTGGTTATGGGTATGCACTTTGTTGTACGTCGCTCTGGATAAGAGCGTCTGCCAAATGCCAATAATGTAATGTAATGTAATGTTTCAGTCTCTGTGCTTGCGGAAGAACCTATGCACTTGTTGCTTGATTAAAAGCGTCTGCCAAATGACTAAAATGTAAATGTAATTTGTTTCCTGCCTGTTGCTCTAGCCGCTATTTCCTTGTGCTGGAACCCTGCCTGTTCTTTTTCCCTGTTTGTTTTCCGCCCACCCACTTGCGTGCTACTGTGCCCTTCCCCGAATCTGACCCTCACTTACCCTGACCCCAAACCATCCTCCAGCTCCCTTCCTTGCCCTACTCCTGTCCCTCGACGTCCGCCTGCGTGATCCTCAGTACCCTATTTGCTTGGCTCATGACCTCTCGCCTGGACTGTTAGGAACCTTGCATATTCCTGCTTGCCCTGTTTACCATAACCTGACCATCTCTCTGTCGACCTGCATTAAAGCCAGCCGTTTTTTCACTTTACCCTGAGTGTGCTATTGGTTCTTCTGTCCACAACCCTGACAAAACTATAAAAATAAGAATCCGAAAATTCCTACTTACAGTGCAGTCTGTGAGTATTTGAACGGTGGTCCAATGTATTTTGGCTCTGTACTACAGAACCTTTGATTGGAAATGGAATAATGAATATGAGGTTAGCATGCAGACTTTCACCGTTAATCAGGGTATTTGTCAGGTTCTGTATTTTTCTGTACGTTTATTTGTCTAAGTTCTTTAGTGATTTCGTTCCTTGTTGTGCTTACTCTTGTCTGTCTGTCAGTTCTCACTTCATTCATTCTTTTCACTTGTGCCCCATTTAGTGTCTCCGCCTCCCACACCATATATGGACTTCCTTCCTGTCTCTCTTGTCATTCATCTCACCTGTTTCTCGTTGTCTGTTAATCTCTGTCCCTGACAGGTATTTACATCCATATTGAGTGATCCATATTGGAATTATATCCCTTTTCCATACATAGTACCCCCATTTTAGTGGACCAAAAGTAATTGGACAGTTGGTGTTACAGGTCCCAATTAAGGGGGTCCCCGCAACAGGTAAATATAGGTCTGTTTCAAACAGAGAAAAATGTGAAACAGGAGACATTAGTTGTGTTTGTTGTTTATTTAAATGTTCCTATTTATGACAAATCTGTTCTATTTTCATTTTTCTCTTTTCACAATCTCTCTTTGCCCTACAAATATACATTTCAGTCGTAATATATGCAGCATCAATTGACTGGAATAACTTAAAGCTAATAGCCTATAGGCTACCCTTCATTTAGTAAAACACCACTTGAAGGCATACATCCTGTCTATTTTACAGTTCACATATTCACATGACTTCACATAGCCTAATATCCATTTAATTTGAAAATGTCCAAATTAATCAGCCTATTCCTTTGGTTAAATAAACACACATACTGCAAACAAACACATAAACTTAGATCTGTCACATTTAACATTTGCGCTAGAATTCTCATCTCAGATACTCAGTCCTAAATCCTACAAATTAACCAATTGACTTGAAATCACCAATCATTTGAAATCTTTACTTTAACCTTAGTACACATTCGTTTTAACATTACATAACAAACCTTTATTAGAGCCTTTAAATAAACATACAAATAACCAAGAGCCGAAAAAAAACAAAATAATGAATATTATACACCGGCATAATTTTGAAGGTTCCATTCCATGTGATGTAGTTTGGTCATGAGGGTTGGTTAGAAAGCATTGGAGAGCATTTTGGATGCTTTGGGCAGTCTTTATAAAAAAATACTCTCATACATGTGAATAAAACGTTTAATTGCCTTTACACTAAAATCTAAAATCTGTTTTAATACAAAAATAAGCTTTTCTGATCATTCATGTGTCTGGACAAAAGTAGATGTTCTGTATTTTGAGAGATTTGGGGACCCTTGAGGATATTTGGGTATTTTTGGGATAACTTCTGGAATTTCAATGCCTGTCGATATCTCTACCATATTTTGTACACAAGCTGACATCAAGTTTGTGCACAAATATAAAGTAGTTCTGGGTTGGTCCTTGACTTAGAAATTAGATAGCTGACTGAGCTTTGATTAGATCCTCAGTGTAGCCAGCCTTTTGTCATGTTTTTATTTAAACATAGTTTTAGATAAAGTTGTATATTAGTTTAACTTATGAATGTTACGTATTCGTTATACTGTGGTAATCTCGGCTAGCTAACTTTTAGCTCCTAAAATTGGTCATTTCGGGGGCGATGACGTTACCTCAGAGTCTCATCTTTACTTGAATTAGTGGACGATCTGTAAAATAAAATATGAACTGTATTAAAATGGATTCTGTTATAAATGATTATTGTGTATAGTTTCTCACGTTCAAGTAGCCACTTATAGTTTTACATTGAGTGGTCTGATCTAACCATAGATCTTACACTCATTCCAGCCAAAGGTCGATGCCGAGCATAAGCACGCGCAACCAGTGACGTAGATTTCATTTGAATGTCATCCGATAATGTCACGTTTCAGGTCAGTCTCGCCATGTTTTATGTTTATTTATGTTTATTTATGTTGTCTTAGTCACGTAGTGTCTTATCATGTATTATGTTGTCTAGGTTCGTCATGTTGTTTAGTTATGTTTCGTTACGATTTATTTTCTTGTCATGTTTAGTTATGTCTCGTTACGATTTATTTTCTTGTCATGTCTAGTTATGTTTTCGTACGATTATATTACCTGGTTATGTTGAGTGATTATCGTCTTAGTTTCGCTTTGTGTTATGTTTTGATGCATGTTTATTGTTACGTTTACTGGTCGTTGTTATGCATACACTTTTACATGTTTTTCCGCAAACCTTGCGTTCCGCCTTTTCGCTCTCTCTCTCTCTCTTTCTGTCATTCACTCCCTAAGTGTTTCCATTTGTCTATTTACTAAAACTACTAACGCTAGATCAGGATTGGGTAGAGACTAACAAACTAATCATGTGTTCATGTTACCTTACGTTTCTCGTGCATGTCATTTACTAATTTACTAATGCTAGGGCAGGATAGGTTTATTACTAACGATTACTAATCTCCTTGTTAAACTTGTCATCCATCGCACCTGTTTTCCATTTCCTTGCTACGCTCTAACTAATTGTCTGCACCTGTCTACACCCGCATATATTATATATATATTTATATTGAGCTTTACTACTGTTTGTTTACACGTTACGATCCAAGCCTGTTATCGACCATCGTCCATTGATTTCTGTTTTGTTGACCACTGTTTGTTTTTTGACTACGTCCTCGCCTACCGTTTTTGTAGTTTTGCCCCGCTGATTGTTTCATGGTTTCGACTCCCGCTTCGCCCACGACTACGCCTCTGCCTGCCGTCCGCCTGTTCATCTGCCCCGCTGACTGCTCTCCTGCTACCGGACCTCCCTGCACGTCTACCGACTACGAGATTGCCTCTTCCCTCGGCACCGTGCTTTTTGTTTGTTTTATATTTGTCTGGCTGGATCTTCGTGTATGGACTTTGCTTGTGTTGACTACGCTCCTGGGACTCGTCCCGAATAAAGCCCTAATGGGACTTTATTTAACTATTGTTTCTGAGTCGTGCATTTTGGGTCCAACCCCCATGCACCCCTCTCAGAACAATTTTGCCACTATGGACCCTGCTGACTCTACTGCCATGTTCCACGCCCTCCAGGAACAAGGAGCCATCGTCCGGCAGCATTCACAAGGAATCTCCGAGCTTCACCTGGAGATTTGTGAACTGTGTGCAGAGATGAGGAGGCTCGCCGTTGCGGTCCTGCCACAACCACGGGAGGAACTCACTCACCCACCCACTTCCCCGGCGGTCAACCCCTCGGGAGCCTGGCAATTCCAGGAGCCCCAACAACCCCCTCCGGAGAGGTTTGGTGGAGAACCCGAGAGGTGCAAGGCGTTCCTACTCTAATGCGAGTTTGTATTCAAACAACAGCCCCAGACCTACAACAGCGACGACAGTCGGATTGGCTATGTGATGGGACTACTCAAGGGGAGGGCGTTGGATTGGGCTACGGCGGTGTGGTCCGGGGATTCTTGCTCTGCGCCAGGGTCGGAAGACCGCGGCAGATCACTCCATCGACTTCCGCACCCTCGCGGCGGCTACTTGTTGGAACGATGCAGCTTTGGCGAATCTCTTCCTGGCCAGCCTGAGCGAGACGCTCCAGGACGAGTTGGCGCGACTGGACCCCATCACCCAGCTCGACCAACTCGTGCGCACCACGATCCGCCTGGACAACCGTGCCAGACAACGCCGGTCGGAGAGACCGATCCTTCCCGGCAACCCGTACCCCAGGCAGGGGCCAAGTCCTCGACGAGAGGAGCAGCAGTCGGAGGGATCCGAACCCATGGACCTGACCCTTGCATACCAGGGTCTCTACCGAGGAGCGAGCACGCCGTAGAACCACCGGTTCATGCTTCTACTGTGGGAGGCCGGGTCACACCCAGGCTCGGTGCTCCTTCAGGACCAGGCGACCAGTAGAGGTGAGAGCAGTCGACAGGCATGAGGGTGCTGACAGAGAGAACCATCGTCCCACGCTCACCACGCTGTTGATTCTTCCCGACAGAACAACCCGGATTAACGCGTTGGTGGATTCTGGAGCGGACGCCAATCTCATCGACGAAGTGTTGGTGTCCGAACTGAACATCCCCACCCTCCCTCTACCCCACCCTGAGAATGCGCGGTCGCTGGATGGAAGGACTTTCTGCCGCATGACGCACATCACTATTCCCTTACAACTGATCATTTCTGGGAACCATCGGGAGATGATCCAGTTCCGCGTCATCCAGTCTCCCAATGACCAACTCATCTTGGGATTACCCTGGCTCCAGAAACACAACCCCACGATCAACTGGAGTTCTAATCAAGTTCAAGCCTGGGATTCTAAATGTCATCTGTCCTGCCTGCGTTCCGCTCCGCCACCAGCAGAGGGAGCACTAGCTCCACCACAGACTCCCAAGCCCTCCCTGGAAGGGGTTCCCACACCTTACCATGACCTGGGCACGGTGTTCTCCAAGACTCAAGCTCAGTCACTGCCGCCCCATCGACCCTACGACTGCGCCATCGAGCTCCTTCCCGGTTCATCACTCCCCTCTAGTCGCCTACACAACGTCTCCAGACCAGAAAGGGAGGCTATGGAGAAATACATCCGTGACTGCCTGGCTAACGGACTGATTCGCCCATCTTCCTCTCCCGTCGGTGCTGGATTCTTCTTCGTCCAGAAGAAGGATAGCTCCCTACGCCCGTGCATCGACTACAGGGAGCTGAACAACATCACGGTGAGGAACAAGTATCCTCTGCCCCTGATGGACTCCGCGTTCCACCCACTTCACGAGGCCACCATCTTCACCAAGTTGGATCTTCACAACGCATACCACCTGGTCCGGATCCGTGAGGGCGATGAATGGAAGACCGCCTTCAACACCTCTCTCGGACACTTCGAATACCTGGTCATGCCATTCGGCCTCACCAATGCTCCTGCTGTGTTCCAGGCCCTGGTGAATGATGTTCTTCGGGACTTGTTGGGTCGCCATGTGTTCGTCTACCTGGATGACATCTTGATCTACTCCACTAATGCCAAGGATCATGAAAACCACGTCAGGCAAGTTCTACAAAGACTTCTAGAGAACAAATTATTTGTCAAGGCAGAGAAGTGCGTCTTCCACTCCGACACAGTTGAGTTCCTTGGGTTTATCCTTGAGAAGGGACAGATCAGGGCGGATCCCAAGAAGATTCTGGCGGTCACCGACTGGCCCACACCCACCTCACGCAAGCAACTCCAGCGCTTCTTGGGATTCGCCAATTTCTACCGAAGGTTCATCCGTTCCTATAGCCAAGTAGTCTCTCCTCTAACCAAGCTCACGTCCCCAGCGGTGCCATTCCGGTGGAGCCCCGAAGCTGAGACGGCCTTCACCAAGGTCAAGAGACTGTTCTCTTCCGCTCCCATCCTGGTACACCCCGACCCCACCCGCCAGTTTGTGGTCGAGACGGATGCTTCCGACACAGGGGTGGGAGCAGTGCTCTCTCAGGTGGTGGCCGCTGACAACCGACTACACCCCTGCGCCTTCTTCTCCAAGAAGCTGTCCCCGGCGGAGAGGAACTACGACGTTGGAAACCGTGAGCTGCTGGCAGTCAAACTGGCGCTGGAGGAGTGGCTGGAGGGGGCCGAGAAGCCTTTCATCGTTTGGACCGACCACAAGAACCTGGCATACCTCCAGACAGCCAAGAGGCTGAATTCTCGACAGGCTAGATGGGCGCTGTTCTTCGGGAGGTTCAACTTCTCTCTGACCTACCGTGCAGGTTCGAAGAACGTTAAGCCCGACGCCCTGTCCCGTCAATTCAACACCTGTTCTGAGCGTGAGGTCCCCGAGAACATCCTTCCTGCCTCCTGCACCATCGGATCTGTCACATGGAAGATCGAGGCGGTGATCCAGAGGGCTCTACGGGAGGATCCCGATCCCAGGTCCAACCCCGGATTATGCCTATACGTTCCCTCAGCCGCTCGGACACAGGTGCTGCAATTGAAATAATATTGAAGCATAGCACAGGAGATATACTTTGAAAGCAGGTTAAAGGAAAGATCCCAACCAAGAACTAGAATGGATCCAGACTGATGGACAGTTTGAATCTGGAGGAGAATGGTTTTACTCTCCATACTGGACTTAAAATATTTCCCTTATTGTGCCTGGGATCATAACCTCCCTTCTGCTAATGGTGTATTTACTGATAATTAAGTGGCTGATAATAGAATAGAAAGCCATTATTGTCATTATACAGTGTACAAAGAGATTACAATGAGCTTCACCTTAAAGTGCACAACAGACAGCAACAACACTCAGTGACAACAACATTCATACCAGTCAAGTATTGCAGGTATCTATGAATATAATTAGGTATCTATAAATATAAATATGAAAATATGACTATATTGCACTGTTATAAATTATTGCACTAGTAGAAGAGGATGAAGGACAGGGGGGATGATGCACACAGAACAGTGTGTATGGGGGGAGGGGGGAGGGGTGGTCAGTGCATGTTTGAGTTCAGAGTGGTTTTGGCTCTGGGGAAGAAACTGTCCTTGAATCTGTTTGTTCTTGCTCTGATGCACCTGCAGTGCCTCCCTGAGGGCAGGTCAAACAGGTAAGAGTTTCACAATGTTCTTTACTCTGCTGGGGCAGCGGGAATTATAGAGAGCAGCCGATGATCTTGTGCGCTGCGTTTATAACTCTCTGAAGCCCCTTCTGTCTGCTTCAGTGCAGCTGGCCTGCCTCACTGTTATGCGGTCCACCAGCAGGCTCTCACAGAAGAGCAGTAAAAGGTCACCAGCAGCTTGGTCACCAGCTTGTTCTTCCTTAGCGTCCTCAGGAAGTATAATCACTGCTGTGCCTTTTTGACAACTGCTGTGGTGTTTGCAGTGCAGGAGAGGTCAGCAGAGATGATGAAACCAAGGAGTTGAAAGGTTTGGACCCTCTCCACCCGTTCACCGTTGATGTAGAGGGGGGCGGGGTCTGCACTGTTCTTCCTAAAATCAGAGAAGATTTCCCTCGTTTTTGTGGTGTTCAGTGCCAGGTTGTTCACTGAACACCACACTGTTAATCTCAGGATCTCATCTCTGTCAGCAGACTCGTCCCCTCCTGAAATAAGTCCAACCACCGTAGTGTCGTCAGCGAATTTGACGATGATGTTATGTTGAGAGCCAGTGCTGAGTGTGTGGGTTGAGGAGAGGTGGGGGCCAAGTTTCACAGTCTGGGGGCGGTTGGTCAGAAAGTCCTTTATACAAGGTGGGGAGGCCTAAGTCTAACAGTTTAGTAACCAGAATGTCCGGAATGATCGTAATGAAAGCTGAACTGTTATCGATGAAAAGCATTCTTACATAGCTCCTCCGATGTTCCAGATAGCTTAGCGCAGAGTGGAGAGCTATGGCTATGGCATCCACAGTGGATCTATTCACTCGATAAGCAAACTGGCATGGGAGGGAGGCATGCTTTGATGTGGGGTAAGACCAGCCTCTCAAAGCACTTCATAATGACAGGTGTAAGTGCTACTGGGCGGAAGTCATTGAAGCTGTCTGTGGCTGATTTCTTGGGTACAGATATGATTATGGCTGATTTCAGGCAGGATGGGACAACATGCATTAGTGAAGCTTTTACGGACCTGTCCCCTTAAACCACATAGTTTGTGGGTTCAGTGCTCTGACCCGTCACAATACAATCTCTACTGCGGGAGCCCATCCTGCAGCTCACTGAGGGATTCTGGGTAGTCCAGCAGGTGAACAGACCTGCATCACAGAAATGAGGATAAACTCTGACCCTGTTAGCCACCAGCACTGAGATAAACCTGCAGCTCATTCCAATCATTTAGAATGAGACGGGAGAACAGAAAACAGAATATCACGTATTTGCCAGTTATATGAACACGTAGCATTAGTGTTTTTATTCTTGGTTTTCACAATCGACAATGTAGAAAAACTAACAAAGAACAGATTAGTGAACTTATTTTAACCCAAAAATGTCCATCGTATGTTCAAGCTTGCAAGTCCAGATGATATCTTCTTTCAGTGTCCTTTTCTTTTTGTGATGCTGTGGTGATTTATTGTGACTCAAAATCTAAATGACCGACAATAAACCAGAGAATTGCCAAGATAACTGCAAGATAACTGCCACTGTATGAGATGCTGTGGAGAGAAACAGAGACATTCAAAAACTGCACTGAAAAACCCCCAAAATAAGTAATTCTCAAGTATTTTTTTGTCTTATATTTAGACTCTTTTTTGCTAAAAATGTTTTTTGTTTAAAAAAAAAAAGACAGGTGAGTTAGTTTTACTAACTTCAAGATATGCCACGGGGGTAAGACATTTTCACTTGTCAAGCAAACAGTAACTTAAAATGAGGTAATATTGATAACCAATACCTTATACTTAAGATTCAAAATAAAAAATTGATGTATTCTGATTTCTGAAAGTGAGTGTGATTTCTGACATGAATGTGCCAAATCCTATTAGATCAGCAGATGTTCATATATTTCCTTATACAATATGCAGTTTGTGAAAAGGGCAGCATGTAGTTCAGAGACGGTGTAGTGTAGTACAGTGTGTCTCACTGGAGTGGGATCAAATGGAGTCTGTAAGAGTTGATTTCACACATGTAAGAACATTGCACTGTGGTTCTTACCCGAGGTCCAGGGGCTTCAGGGTCACATGGCAAAAAGACTGCAATTAGTACAGCTGTACAGGTAATATGAACAATGTTAATAATAATGTAACACTGATTGCATTGTTCTCCAATCTATAGCACCTCCTAACTTTAAATATAAAACAGCAAACTAGATGAAACACTTCAGATCAGATCGATACACTGATAAATACTTATCAGATTTATACACTGATAAACACTTATCAGATTCATACACTGATAAACACTTATCAGATTCATACACTGATAAGCAGAATGAATGTACAAACTTGTGTAATTACAGGATTTGGACTTGCTATGGATAAACCTGTAATTTTACTGGTCATTTTGAAGGTTCCATTTTAAATGTGATTTAGTTTGGTTAGAAATCATTAGGGTTGGTTAAAAAGCATTGGAGAGCTTTTTGTACACTTTGGGCAGGCTTTAGAAAAACATGCTCACATACATGTGAATAAAACACACGGGAAGGTTAATTGCCTTTACATTTGTATTTAAAAAATCTGTTTTAATAGAAAAATGAGCTTTTCTGATTATTCATGTATCTGGACAAATATGCAGATGTTCTGTATTTGGAGAGATTTCGGGACCCTTGAGAATATCTGGGTGCAGAAAACCTGTCAATGCCTGTCAATATCTCTACCATATTTTGTACACAAGCTGACATCAAGTTTATGCACAAATATAAAGTAGTTCTGGGTTGGTCCTTGACTTAGAAATTGAGATATTCAGTGCTAAACTACCAAATCATTTTCTTGTAATTTTTGCGTGCGCTGTATGTACATGCACTGACATAAATTTGTTCTGACTAAAATTACTAGCCTCTTCTTTAATTTCAGTTCAGTTCAACCGTGTGTGCAGTAAACAGTTTTTGAGATATTGACACTTGTATTGGACTAGTACAAAACAGGTGGAAATTGCCCTCTAGGGGCAATTGCCCTCTGAAGTTTACAGAAGCATCTTATTTGCTCAAGTTCAATCAAATGCCTCCAAACTCATTGGATGGTGCTCCATCCCACAGCAAGGCAATGATCCTCTGGTGCTCATGTTGACAAATGCCAATAACAGACTCCAAAGGCAAACAAATCAAGATTAGATTCCGAAAGCTTTCTTATACTTACTCCAAGGAAGCAATTGAATACATCTGACTCAGCTGAGAATCTAACTGTCCAATTACTTTTGGTCCCCTAAAATGGGGGGGGGGGCATCCAGTATGGATGTAAATACCCTCAAATTAAAGGTGACAGTATGCACTTGTACCTCATATTCATTGTTTCATTTCAAATTCAGTGTGCTGGAGTACAGAGCCAAAACAACAAAAAATGTGTCATTGTCCAAATACTTATGGACTGCACGATATGTCTTTAATCTGGGCCTGCTATAACCTGCAGCTGTGAGGAGCTCTTCAAACTAGGATTGATGCCAATTACTTGAGTAAACAAGGACTCTTTTGCTTTTTAAAAAAATAATTGTCTCAGTAACAAGTAAAAACATATAGCCAACCTGTTGCAGGACTGGCCAATAGACTGGTATTGCACCTATCAATGTTGATCACCATGTTACATTACATTACATTATTGGCATTTGGCAGACGGTCTGGATCGTACAGTTGACTAGACTAAGCAGCAGACAATCCTCCCCTGGAGCAATGCAGGGTTAAGGGCCTTGCTCAAGGGCCCAACGGCTGTGCAGATCTTATTGTGGCTACACCAGGATTAAAACCACCGACCTTGCATGTCCCAGTCATTTACCTTAACCACTACGCTGCAGGCCGCCCTGTTAACGTGTCAAATAAATGTTCCTTTTTCTCTGGTCTGATCAGCAGCTCTGAAGCCCGCATTCTGAAATAACCAGCAATCAGGCCTGAGAAGGTAGCAATTAAGGGCCTCCTGTGCTCAATATGTGAGAACAGAACCAGGATTGTTCATATTCAACAGGCTTGGACAAGCTTCGAATAAACATTTTCTATATTTTAGGCACGTATCTCAGAAGACTAATTGTCCTGAGCATTATTTGCAAAGCCTGAGGCAAATTCTCACATGGTGCCTGGAGCGTTCTTTGCTGTTTTTGAGGTTTAATTTCTATTAGGCAAGTGTGCCCCCTTGTGGCGAATAACTCATGAACACGTGAACTGAAATTAGAAGTCGTAAGACTTTCCAATACATTCATATGACAGCATATGAATTTGCACTTGATGATGTATTAATCGATCATTAACGTTGCATCCACAGGTTGCATCATATTCAGGAACGACACCTGACTGGAATCAACACTCAAAGGCTATTATCTCTTAGGTTTAGTGTTACTGTAAAAGGTTTCGTGGGATTTTATTAAGCACTGTCACACTTAAAGAGTTGTGGGGGGGCTCATCGCAGACTAAACACATGGCAACCATTTTGTACAGGAACGTTTAACAAACGTTACTATTCTTCCGTTGAGACGGAAAGGAAATCAGCAGATAGCTGGCTGGACTTTGATTAGATCCTCAGTGCAGCCAGCCTATTGTCGTGTTTTTATTTAAACGTAGTTTTAGTTAAAGCTGTATATTAGTTTAATTTATGAATGTTACGTATTCGTTATACTGTGGTAATCTCATCTAGCTAACATTTAGCTACTAAAATTGGTAATTTCGGGGGCGACGACGTTACCTCAGAGTCTAATCTTAACTTTACTTTTACGATCCGTAAAATAAAATACGAACTGTATTAAAATGGATTCTGTTACAAATGATTATTGTGTATAGTTTCTCACGGTCAAGTAGCCACCTATAGTTTTACATTGAGTGGTCTGATCTAACCATAGATCTTACACTCATTCCAGCCAACGGTCGATGCCAAGCATAAGCACGCGCAACCAGTGACGTAGATTTCATTTGAATATCATCCGATAACTTGTTGTTGTTGGACAGACTATTAACCCACATTTATGCTAGCATCAGCCAATGACGTGTGCTAGCTCGTCTACAGGATATTTAAACCTGCAGGTACCAGGTAGGTACAGCCTGCACACAACAGTAAATACATATTTTGTAGTTATTTCCTCAACACCCCCACCAGCAGAATTATTGTCCTGTTAATTTCCCCGGCCTGATGGCTGAAGCAGGGCTTGGCTTGGTCAGGTACTGAAGCTAAACAGGGCTGTGCTTGGTTAGTGCTGAATCTAAACAGGGCAGATGAACAAAAACCAACAACTGAGGGAGAATGTCAACACCTAGCTATACCCTGTCCCTCAATGGGAACAATGGACCAAATGGACATTGCCATAAATAAACAGGACAGAAGTCCTAGTGCAACTCTGAATGATTGTGTGGACCTCTGAAGGTTTCTGCAGAGCCACACAGCACCCCTGGCTCTGGCAAACGCCAAGGCTTGATGAGGAACTGAGCTCCAAGCAGACCAGAGTCGGGAGGGAAACAGATGTTCTCCAGAAGCTTGCACTTCCCCTTAATAAGCAGCAGTTTGGGGAATATGAGATCCCAGCAAAGGCACTAGACACAATTACCAGACTTAGCCCTTTGAGAGCCTGTTGCAAAATCAGAGTCAACACTTTTCCTTTTGTTTAAAAACGTATAAAAGATGTGGGAAATATATTTGCAAATTGCAGTTATGTTATTATTCTGTTTGTATTTCTATTTGGTCCATTTGGTACCCTCACTGAGCACTTTATTAGGAACATTTTTACTTTGTTACACCTACTTATTCATGTGATTGTCTAATCAGCCAATTGTGTGGCAGCAGTGCAATGCATACAATCATGTAGATACGGGTCAGGAGCTTCAGTTAATGTTCACATCAACCATCAGAATGGGGAAAAAATGTGATCTCAGTGACTTTGACCGTGGAATGATTGTTGGTGGCAGACAGGGTGATTTGAGTTTCTCAGAAACTGCTGATCTCCTAGGACTCTAAGTGGATAGGCTACAGGAGTAGGTCTAAAAGAATGAGTCTAATAAATACCTAATAAAGTGCTTGGTGAGTATTACACGTGACCTCTTTTTTAAATCTGTGGAAAATAACATTAATGAAGTTGTAAAGAAGTGCAAAGCAGGTTAATATTAGAACATTCATCAGTGTTGGAAATTGGGGAGATCAATTTAAAAAAAGTTTCATTTTTTCAATACTTTCATGCAAATGCAGCATTAAACGAAACTTGACAGTTCTCAGAATTTTCTCAAATAAAGCAGAGTATGTATAGAACTATATATAGAACCATGAAAATGCACCAATCTGCATCGAGGGCAGGGGTCAGCAGCCCTGGTCCTGGAGAGCGAGTAGCTCTGCTGGTTTCTGTTTCCACCTTAAAATCTGCACTAAATTCAGACCCCAGTAACCAGTTGAAGTGAGTGAACAGTGTAATCAACTGCACTAATTGATGAGATGCAGAGAAACAAAGACCAGCAGAGACTCTTTGGCCTTGTCAGACTTATACGTCACATTTAGGGTGAATCCAGCTTAGGTCTGCCATTCATTGCCCCTCAAAAAGATAACCCGAGTGAAGAAGCAACAGAGTTTGTTTATTCTCCCTGTGTGTGTGGGTCTCCTCTGGGTACTTTGTGTTGTGTCGGCATAGCTGCACTTTCCCCTATAACATTCCACTGAATGCTCAAGAGCTGCCATCAGTTATATTTAATAAAAATGTGATTTCTTTCTTTCCATGACCTTAAATCTGTCTCTGCCTTCTCATAGCTATGATAGCACCTTTAAAAGGGTTTATCCAGAAATGTGTTTAATGTTAATAACACATCACTCACTGTCACACCCATTGTGTGCGAAGCTAGTACAGTGTACAATCAGCTGGCCCGCATTCTTAATCTCATCACCCATCAATTCCACTTCCACTGTGTTTGTGTGTCAGAGACGCAAATTCAACATCAGCACATTGAAATGTGTGCATGTGCATGCTGTACGTGAGGGTGCCTGAAAAGAGAGGCAGAGAGCGAGTGAGAGAGGAACATTAGCACAGCAACACACACTCTGCTCACTCACACACACGCTCTGCTCACACACACACACACGCTCCGCTCACTCATACACACACTCTCTGCTCACTCACACACACACTCTGCTCACTCACACACACACTCTGCTCACTCACACACACACGCTCCGCTCACTCACACACACGCTCTGCTCACTCACACACACACTCTGCTCACTCACACACACACTCTGCTCACTCACACACACGCTCTGCTCACTCACACACACACTCTGCTCACTCACACACACTCTGCTCACACACACACACACTCTGCTCACTCACACACACGCTCTGCTCACTCATACACACACGCTCTGCTCACACACACACACACGCTCTGCTCACTCATACACACACGCTCTGCTCACACACACACACACGCTCTGCTCACTCACACACACACGCTCTGCTCACTCACACACACACTCTGCTCACTCACACACACACGCTCTGCTCACACACACACACTCTGCTCACTCACACACACACTCTGCTCACTCACACACACACGCTCTGCTCACTCACACACACACTCTGCTCACTCACACACACGCTCTGCTCACACACACACACACGCTCTGCTCACTCATACACATGCTCTGCTCACTCATACACACGCTCTGCTCACTCACACACACACACTCTGCTCACTCATACACACACTCTGCTCACGCATACACATGCTCTGCTCACTCACACACACACTCTGCTCACTCATACACACACTCTGCTCACTCATACACACGCTCTGCTCACTCATACACACACACACTCTGCTCACTCACACACACACTCTGCTCACACACACACGCTCTGCTCACTCATACACATGCTCTGCTCACTCACACACACACTCTGCTCACTCATACACACGCTCTGCTCACTCACACACACACTCTGCTCACTCACACACACACTCTGCTCACTCACACACACACTCTGCTCACTCATACACACGCTCTGCTCACTCATACACACACTCTGCTCACTCACACACACACGCTCCGCTCACTCATACACACACTCTGCTCACTCACACACACACACGCTCTGCTCACTCACACACACACACACACTCTGCTCACTCACTCACACACACACGCTCTGCTCACTCACACACACACACTCTGCTCACTCACACACACACTCCGCTCACTCATACACACGCTCTGCTCACTCACACACACACTCTGCTCACTCATACACACGCTCTGCTCACTCACACACACACACGCTCTGCTCACTCATACACACACTCTGCTCACTCACACACACACACGCTCTGCTCACTCACAGACACACACTCTGCTCACTCACACACACGCTCTGCTCACTCACACACACACACTCTGCTCACTCATACACACACTCTGCTCACTCATACACACGCTCTGCTCACTCATACACACACTCTGCTCACTCACACACACACGCTCCGCTCACTCATACACACACTCTGCTCACTCACACACACACACGCTCTGCTCACTCACACACACACACACTCTGCTCACTCACACACACACGCTCTGCTCACTCACACACACACGCTCTGCTCACTCACACACACACACTCTGCTCACTCACACACACACTCCGCTCATTCATACACACGCTCTGCTCACTCACACACACACTCTGCTCACTCACATACACACACTCTGCTCACTCACACACACACACGCTCTGCTCACTCATACACACGCTCTGCTCACTCACACACACACGCTCCGCTCACTCACACACACACACACTCTGCTCACTCACACACACACTCCGCTCACTCATACACACGCTTTGCTCACTCACACACACACACTCTGCTCACTCACACACACACACGCTCTGCTCACTCATACACACACTCTGCTCACTCACACACACACGCTCTGCTCACTCACACACACACGCTCCGCTCACTCACACACACTCTCTGCTCACTCACACACACACTCTGCTCACTCATACACACGCTCTGCTCACTCACACACACACGCTCCGCTCACTCACACACACGCTCCGCTCACTCACACACACACTCTGCTCACTCACACACACTCTGCTCACTCACACACACACTCTGCTCACTCACACACACTCTCCGCTCACTCACACACACGCTCTGCTCACTCACACACACTCTCTGCTCACTCACACACACGCTCTGCTCACTCACACACACACTCTGCTCACTTACACACACGCTCTGCTCACTCATACACACGCTCTGCTCACTCACACACACGCTCTGCTCATACGGTCAACCACTCCATCCTCTTAGCCTCCCTGGCATCTACAGGGATCTGTGGCACAGCCATAGACTGGATAAAATCTCATCTCTCTGGCCAGTCCTCCCAGGTGTCCTGGGCTGGAAGAGTGTCAACCCCTCGCCCCCTTGTTACAGGAGTCCCCCAGGGCTCAGTCCTCGGACCTCTCCTCTTCTCCATCTACACAAGATCCCTTGGCCCCGTTATCTCTGCTCATGGCATCTCATATCATTGTTATGCCGCAACCACCATCTAAAGCTCAACCCAGGTAAAATGGAGGTAATCTTCATCCCTGCTCTAACCTCTCCCTTCTCCGATTTTTCCATCTCACTAGGGGATACCACAATTACCTCATCCCCTAGTGCAAGAAACCTTGGAGTGGTGATGGACAACAGGCTGTCCTTCTCCGAGAACATTGCTACGGTGACCCGGGCATACAGGTTCTTCCTGTACAACACCCACCGACTCCACTCCCGCCTGTCCCGCCTGGACTATTGCAATTCTCTGCTGGCTGGCCTTCCAGCATCTGCCATCAGACCCCTACAACTGATCCAGAATGCTGCAGCCCGTCTGGTATTCAATGTTCCCAGACATTCACGTCACCCCCCTGCTCAGCAACCTCCACTGGCAGACTGATATGGCTCGCATCAAATTAAAAACTTTGGTGGTCGCGTACCAGGCAGTTAAGGGATCAGCCTCTGTATATATTCAATCACTTATCAAGACCTATACACCAGCAAGACCAGGTTTGTATTAGCTATTGTATTGTTGTACTCGGGGTATTGTAGCTGGCAACTGTGGTATGCAAGTTTGGAAGTTGATGTATGTATCAAGGGTTCCAATTGGTCCTCTTCGCACTTGTACTTGTGTTTGATTTGCACTTCGTTGTACGTCGCTCTGGATAAGAGCGTCTGCTAAATGCCATGTAATGTAATTGGAATGTAATGTAATTGTAATGTAATCAATCAGCTTTTAGCAGGGAGGTTAAATAGAAGAGATAAATCCATCTTTTACAAAATGAAACACGATGGCCTGTGGCCTCTGCATTGTGTTTTAAATCGCCCTTAAAATCAGACCGTTAATCTGCTCCGGCTCCGCATGAGCAGAAGCAGGCGATGCGTCACACGCAGTGCGTGTTCAAAATCTCGATTCAGTCACGGTGGGCTGAGAATGTGTGTCTGGTAGTACCATCAATGCCCACAAGGTGGCGGAAGGTGACCAAACATCGGGAATTGGGCCATGGCCTGATCAGAAACGGCGGTTTCCACCAGACTACTCTGTTTTTAGCGAAATCAGTGTGATGAAGAGCTGTGTGTGATTAGAGATGACTGCTGCTGTGCTTCAGTTTTTACACTTAAATCTGGGCTCATCTGCTGCTGCAGACAGAATACAGACACACAGTAAGTGACGGGTGTTTGTATTCTTTAGTGGATGAGACATTTACCAGATTTGTGTTTGAGTTTAAGGCCATTTATCTTTGGACATGTTGATGCCTTTCAACCCGTTTTCCTTTTAGAAATGAGTAAATGTCAGTTGTGACCATTGCCATTACTGTAATGCTCATTTGGCATCTTATAATCATGTGATCGGTAAATATGAGCGGATTTAGAAAATAGTGCATTTGATAAGCATTTTCGGTCAATAAACAGACATTGATTGAATGAAAATGGGTTATGGCGATGAGATTTTTCACAGTTTCTTGGGTGGGTTTTTGTTTTAAAAGACAAGAATAAGTGAAGTAACAGTCTTGCTCTGTGATGTGTGAACAGACAGCGTCAGCGACAGGCGCCGACTGAAACAGCGTCCTTCGGGTACAGGGGGGAAAGCTGGGGCGCACTTCCTGATAACGGTGTCTCATAGAGTTTTACAAAGACTCTCTAAGGCAGGGGTCGGCAACCCTGGTCCTGGAGAGCCGCAGGGTGTGCTGGTTTTTGTTTTCGCCTTAATACCAGCAACTGATTCAGACCCAAGAAACCAGGTGAGGCGAGTTAACTGTGTAATCCACTGCTTTAATCGATCAATTAAGTGCTGAGTAACGACAAAAGCCAGCACACCCTGCGGCTCTCCGGGACCAGGGTTGCCGACCCCTGCTCTAAGGTATACCTTACTAAAGCTGTTTACTTTTCTCTGTGTGTTCCCTGAACTATCACTTAGGCGGTTGCTTAAGGGATAGCTTCTACGTACGACGTCACTTGGCCCATCAACAACTTTAAGATTGTGATGAGAGAGAGTAGTGTTCTTTATGAATAGAGAGAGAGTAGTGTTCTTTATGAATAGAGAGAGAGCAGTGTTCTTTAAGAATAGAACACTGCAGAAATACTTAAAAATATTGCATTCATCACGACTGGTGGGAACTTATTAATAGAATTAAAAGCTTACAAACTAAATTATCAAATTATAGTATAATATCATTTATATAGGAACATTATTTTCCAGTTTTATTACCACGGTGTCCAACAAAACAAATAAAGAACTATGGATAAACATCGCTCTAGCACACAGAGAGAGTGGGAAATTGTCAGTTCATGAATATAATTTAAAAGGCAATTAGGCAACGTGTTCAATAAAGTGCAACATGCATCCTTCGTAATTTACAGTCCCATTAATGTGGTATTTTAGTAATATTATTAGCCAAATACAACTGTAGAATTATTAGTATAAATATTGCTGAACAGATTGAAATGTAACTGAGAGCAACAGCTGATTTCAGAGGCTTGCGGTCATAACAGTGGTGGCCACTAGTAGCAACATCGATAAGGTATAGAGAAGAGTGGTCCAGACTAACCATATGAAAGTAGCACGTACAGAAGGTATACTTAGCTAAGAACGTTCCGGGAAACACGCTGAAGGCAGAGCTCAAGGTACATCTTACGAACGACGTAGCGTTAAGAAGGCTTCGGGAAACGCAGCCGACTATAACTATACTACGACTATAACCTTGAAATAAGTGAAGTCAACCCCCTGCTGCTCAGTGTTAATTCTGTGCTTGTTTAGAGTTAGGCGTTTAGAGTTTGAACCAGAGCATCAGGGACAAGAATAAACATGACTGCACACAAAAGCTGAGCCATGTGATGCTCGTCTACTACTACTGATAAAAGTTAAAGAAATTCACCGACATATAAAGTAGGATGGTGCAGAGAGTAGATATCCATGTGAAATTAATCCATGAGATTTCTGAAGTAGCCAATAGAAGTAGTGTTCTGCACCTTGTCTGATGCTGATCGCATGGTGAAAATCTTTGTGACAGTCCTCTGTGAAAAGCGTGATACAAACAGAATGGAATGGGAATGAGTAAAGGGCCATTTGTCTGCCCTGTTTGTGACCGAGTCTTGAGAAAACTAAAATACAGAGCTGTCTACACTGACATGTACACCACACACACACGCCATTCAGAAGAGGCCAGATCACAGCCAACCAATCGCCTTCCAGAGCAGCCCAGGGTAAACAGTCTGAGTGACAGGTCAGGCAGGTCATGTGACTGCAGCACGGAACTGAACACAGACACCAGAACACAGAAACCAGAACCACAGAAACCAGAACCACAGAAACCCACCCAAAACACACCCAATCCCTTAAACAACTCAAACCAGTAGCCAATACCAACAGGAGAATACACTGTTTGACATTGGCTGGGAAATTTGACACATTTCACTTGGGACCCCACCCACATAATCAGCTGTGCTGCTCATCCCACAAATGCATGATCCTTACAAACATCATTGTAAAGGGAAATGAACAGGCTTTCCAATGATATAAGATACAATGCTAATAATATAGTGACAACAGAGATATGATCGACCAAACTAAAAAAAACATGCTTATTTACAAGTGATCCCAGACAAAAATAATGTATAAGGACATTTACCAAAGATAAATAAGAAAGCTCCAATTCTACAGAATGATTTCCTGTTTGTTTCCTGTTCAGAACTGCCTGTCATCTGTAACAGGAAGTGGAGCAGAGACCTTGGCTGTGTCTGAAACAGCCTCTTAACTCCTGTGTCCTCAAAATACACACTCCCCACTAAACACACTGCCAAATAAACACACTGCCCACTATACACACTGTCCACTAAACACACTGCTTACTAAACACACTGCCTACTAAACACACTGCCCACTAAACATACTGCCCACTAAACACACTGCCTGCTAAACACATTGGCCACTAAACACACTGCCCACTAAACACACTGCCCGCTAAACACACTGCCCTCTAAACACACTGCCCGCTAAACTTACTGCCTACTAAATACACTGCCCGCTAAACACACTGCCCACTAAGTTTCTCGGAGAGTACTTAAAATCTCCAGATGATATACAGCACACATCTACAAGGTTTCTCTGAGTGCATGTGAGCGCACACTTTTCAGAAAGTAAAGCACTTTTAGGAGGTGCCCCAGAGAGGAAGAGCCTTTCTTTTTTCATTTTTTTTAAGGGCGTAGGTCTTTTGAAACTGGCTTTCTTAAATCAAATCTTGAACACAGAAAATGGGAAAAAATGTGTTGAAAGCCAGACTTTATAAAAGGTATTTAAAGCCGGGCTTTACAAAAGGAGTTTAAAGCCAGGCTTTATAAAAGGAGTTTAAAGCCGGGCTTTATAAACGTGGTTCAGATGGACTCATCTTTCCACAAAGATTGTGTCCTTTTTTCATAACAGCTGTTTGACTCAAACTCCCATACATACATAAAAAACACACATAATACACAGATGGGCATAAAACCCAGTGATAAAACAGACACATAGTACATAATACACATACATGATACCCATTCAGAAATATTTTTTTATTTGAACATGAGTCAGTTATAAATGCAACAATTCAGTGTCATATGTGGAATAGGAGCCCATAATCACTGAAAATAATTCACAGACACAACAGAAATGTTTCAATTTGTTCCTTAAAATACGTAATACAATTCAGTAGCATTAAGGAATCCCCACTCTGAATGTTAAACACCTGAGAGACAGATAAGAGACAGAGACATGACACTGAATTACACAATAAACTGAACAAACGGATACAAAACTGAATTAAACTATAAACTGAACCGCACCGATATGACACTGAAGTAAATTAAACTGAACAAGTGATATGACTGAATTAAACCATAAAAAGGCAGTTAACGTCAGTAAGGTTGAATTAAAATGGCAATGAAACAGCAGGATTTCACATCAATGTTGACAGAGAGACACTGCGCTGGAGTACACAGCTTCAGAAGGTGTGGACACAGATACACTGAGCTGGAGTGCACAGCTTCAGAACGTGTGGACAGAGAGAGACACTGAGCTGGACTACACACAGCTTCAGAAGGTGTGGACACACAGAGACACTGCGCTGGAGTACACAGCTTCAGAAGGTAAAGAGCACATGGAATAAACAGAGTTCTATCAGCAACAGTTTAAGAAGTTCAGAAAAATGAAATTCCATGACAGTGAAATTGTCTTTTATCGTGTGACGGTTATCTGAGATTGAAGGGTCTCACTGGCAGATAGAGAGGGTGCAGCGGACACAGGGGGGGAACAGACAGAGGGGGCAGGCAGCAGACACGGGGGCCCCCCAGGACAGAGTTAGACCCATGAGGTGGAGGATGACAGGATGACAGGATGACAGGAGAACAGAAACCTGCTGGGCCCTCTGCAGCTCTGACTCATCTGCAGAACAGAAACAGGAAACAGCCCATCAGGACTCTCTGTGACCTAGTGTGACATAAATGGTAAAACACTCTTACGGACTTATACAATGTAAGAGTAGCTGAACTGAATGTAAATAAATACACAGCCGAGACATTTTCAACACTGGAAACAGTTATCATTTACTGATCTTGTGTGATTGTCCAGGTGTGTTGTTCTTGTGGCAGGACTGTTCCAGACCGAGAGCAAAGTATCTGAAGAGCTCAGCAAACAAAGCTACTGTAAGGCGTGGGGTTTAGTGGCCAAGGGTTTGCTTAAAGCTCTGTGACTTGATTCAACTATAACTATAAATTCAAACTAATAACTCTAATTTGAACAACATAGAACAACAAGATAGTCGCTAGTGAGCAGGGTCTCAGCTAGATGCTCCACGCTCCATCTTCCCTTCTTCTACCAACTGCCCCCACTTTCACCTCAAGGCCCAATCTTAATAGCCTAAGGAAATATACTCAACATTAGCATTATCAAAATAAGCTCTTCACAAACATGAGGAGATGTTTCATGAAAATTAAAACTAAAATAGCATCTCACACTACTCAAAGATAACGGGAGAACCTGTAAAGCTATGAGCGAGGTAACAAAAAGCTTTTTATTTCCAAATCCCACCCTTACAGAATGATGTCACACACAGAGCCCCTCCCCATACTCCATAGACCAATCAGATACTCAGCTTTGTGTTCCGCACCCTTAATATTGAAATTCCCCCAAACGTGAACCCAAAACACCCATCGAATGTAATGCATCTTCTCATTCAGGGTGTGACCAAGAACAATACTGTGGGGTGGGTTAGTGTTAATACTGTGGTTAATGTGGTGTGGTATGTGGTGGGTTAGTGTTAATACTGTGGTTAATGTGGTGTGGTATGTGGTGGGTTAGTGTTAATACTGTGGTTAATGCGGTGTGGTATGTGGTGGGTTAGTGTAAATACTGTGGTTAATGTGGTGTGGTATGTGGTGGGTTAGTGTTAATACTGTGGTTAATGCGGTGTGGTATGTGGTGGGTTAGTGTTAATAGTGTGGTTAATGTGGTGTGGTATGTGGTGGGTTAGAGTTAATACTGTGGTTAATGTGGTGTGGTATGTGGTGGGTTAGTGTTAATACTGTGGTTAATGTGGTGTGGTATGTGGTGGGTTAGTGTTAATACTGTGGTTAATGTGGTGTGGTATGTGGTGGGTTAGTGTTAATACTGTGGTTAATGTGGTGTGGTATGTGGTGGGTTAGTGTTAATACTGTGGTTAATGTGGTGTGGTATGTGGTGGGTTAGTGTTAATACTGTGGTTAATGTGGTGTGGTGTGTGGTGGGTTAGTGTTAATACTGTGGTTAATGTGTTGTGGTATGTGGTGGGTTAGTGTTAATACTGGAGTCAAAGTTCATTGTCCCCCACCAGGCTCAGACCAGAAGACTGTGCAGCGTCACAACAAGTCCCAGAGCCAGGCTCCACACTCTACAGCCCTCCGTCTGCCAGCTGCCTGCAGCTCCACCTGAGGACAGGTGAGCACAGTTGAGCACAGGTGAGGACAGGTGAGGACAGGTGTTATCATGGTTTTTTCTTTTTTTTGGGCTGATCAACAGCCGAACAGGAGTAGGAGCTGGGTGTTACCTTCCAACATTATTTCCAAAATGCATGTGTCAACGTGTCAATAAATACATCAATGTTAGTTTTATTATGTTTAACAAATTAGTTTATCATTTCAATGGTCACATTTCATCAAATTTTTACTAACATTTTCTTCATATCACTAGTCAGTTTTGGGAAGCAAACATGTCCTGTGCACTTTTGAATAGGGTATTTGGAGGGTGGGGGCTTTGGATCCACCCTCCTTCAAACCCCCACTTTCAGAGAACACGTGGAGGTTAAAGCTGAATTCCACTGAACAAGGACAACAATGGAAAGTCCAGTGAGGTAAATGTACATATTTCATATATTGTGTAATCAAATCACCAACAACAAAGATCTTTTCTGTCTTTTCTCTCATTTATTCGTAATTTCAGGTGTAAACAGGTGTGCAGAGATGGTGAGTGGTGTGCAGTCAGCTCACCTGTGCAGTGGTCTGATCTCTCAGGTCTGATCTATGAGGTGTGTACAGGTGTGAGGTGTGTAGGTGTGTACAGGTGTGAGTGAGGTGTGTACAGGTGTGAGTGAGGTGTGTAGGTGTGTACAGGTGTGTGTGAGGTGTGTAGGTGTGTACAGGTGTGAGGTGTGTAGGTGTGTACAGGTGTGAGTGGTGTGCAGTAAGCTCACCTGTGCAGTGGTCTCCCACAGTCAGTGGGGCTGATCTCTCAGGTCTGATCTATGAGGTGTGTACAGGTGTGAGGTGTGTAGGTGTGTACAGGTGTGAGTGAGGTGTGTACAGGTGTGAGTGAGGTGTGTAGGTGTGTACTGGTGTGTGTGAGGTGTGTAGGTGTGTACAGGTGTGAGGTGTGTAGGTGTGTACAGGTGTGAGTGAGGTGTGTATGTGTGTACAGGTGTGAGGTGTGTAGGTGTGTACAGGTGTGAGTGAGGTGCAGTCAGCTCACCTGTGCAGTGGTCTCCCACAGTCAGTGGGGCTGATCTATTAGTACTGACAGAGTTCTTCGCCTCACAGGTGTAGATACCGCTCCTCTCCACAGTCTGAGGTAGATACAGATCTGGGGCACTGTGAACAGGGGAGCTACTGTAGGGTTTCTCCTCATCCCCTCTGTACCAGGTCAGGGTCGCGTCTGTCCCTCTCTCCACAGTGCACATTAACTTGCAGGGATATTCATCACTAATGACACTGACATTGGGTTTTGATACAGGAACTGTGCAGAGAGAACAGAGTGAGATACAGCATTCAAAACATTATTAGTCACAACACAGCTGAACTTTGAAAAGAAAATCCAACATGACAGTAAAATGTGACCTGTCCAAATACCCCATGTGATTCATCTGGGCCAATCACAGGCAAGCGGAGAATACCTGAATCTAAAGGTTACTTGAATGTTGAGAGAAAGAACATTTCTCTCTCATGCATTCAGTACTTAAAGGGGCTCTACAACGGCTCTCTCGGGTAATCGGGGAAATTAAACACTTTTAAAAACCATCTGAATCACGCATTATTGTTATTTAAACCATAACATCATATCTGCAGTGATATTAACGTGATCGCGTTGCTCTGTAACTCACCATCTCCGTCTAAGCACCACGGTATTTCCGAGATCATATGCGAAAGAGAGATGATAATATATTAGAACAGTCATGAACACAAACATTATACAAACAAATACAGTACATAATCACATTACAATACAGTAATATCAAGTTTGTTTTATTTTACAAAGAGAAAATGACAGATATATTGAAATTCAGCCTCCTAATCATGTAACCTGTACATGGCACGCATACATCCACTCTGTTTAACATACTTCTGTACCTAACATTTAAATGAGAAAATGCAATAATACAATACACACACATAGCCAGTCATACTTACCGTACACCATCAGCTGGTATTTCACCTCTACAGACTGAGTCCCATCGTTTCTCACAACTGTATACAGTCCTTTGTCCTCCATCTTGAGCCCAGAGAGGGAGAATAATCCAGTGCTGCTGTTCCACTGCAGTCTGCTATCGTACTCGTTAGAGAGTGGCTCCCTTTCACCGCTGATCACGTGTGCAATTACCTTACTGAGGTACATCATATTCCTGCTGTTCTTCACTTCGGTTGGGAACTCCACGCTCCTTCCCACACGTTCATGCAGTTTAACCTGGCCATAGACACTCCCTGCTGCAGACACGCACACAGAGGACACCATCAGGTACAATCACAATAATACACACACACACTCACACGCACACACAACCACACACAAACACACTCACTGCTGCAGACACACAGACAGAGGACACCATCAGCGACAATCACAATAATACACACACACACACACACACACACAACCACACACAAACACACTCCCTGCTGCAGATACACAGACAGAGGACACCATCAGGGACAATCACAATAATATGCACACACACTCACACGCACGCGTACTAATAGCACACCAGAGTGTATGTGGATGAGAGTGTGTATATATATGTGTGGGGGTATAAACACTCTTGCTCACACATGCACACACTGTGTTGTGTTATTAGTGTGTTACTATAACAGCATAAAGCACACTGGTGTGTTATTAGTATGTTACTATAACAGCATAAAGCACACTGGTGTGTTATTAGTATGTTACTATAACAGCAAAACGCACACTGGTGTGTTATTAGTATGTTACTATAACAGCATAAATCACACTGATGTGTTATTAGTCTGTTACTATAACAGCATAAAGTACACTGGTGTGTTATTAGCATGTTACTATAACAGCATAAAGCACACTGGTATGTTATTAGTCTGTTACTATAACAGCATAAAGCACACTGGTGTGTTATTAGCATGTTACTATAACAACATAAAGCACACTGGTATGTTATTAGTGTGTTACTATAACAGCATAAAGCACACTGGTGTGTTATTAGTGTGTTACTATAACAGCATAAAGCACACTGGTGTGTAATTAGTGTGTTACTATAACAGCATAAAGCACACTGGTGTGTTATTAGTGTGTTACTATAACAACATAAGGCACACTGATTTGTTATTAGTGTGTTACTATAACAGCATAAAGCACACTGGTGTGTTATTAGTGTGTTACTATAACAGCATAAAGATAATGATAAAGCGTGTGGATAAAACATGAGGAGAATATGTTCTGTGGCACACACAGAGGCTTGTTAACATTAATCATTCTCAGTGTGTGCAGTGGCCAACTACACATGCCTGTGTGCACTGTTACACTCGTTCTGCTGAAGATCTACGGGTCAGAACTTGCTGTCATGTGGTTAAATAGAGCATAAACATGAAGTAAAAACTGGTGAATTTTAATTCTGGACATACAGGACATTTCAGCCTGTTTCATCAATAGGTTTGGATAGTCCAGTGGTAAATGAGACTTAAGTACCACCTGTTACATGAAAACCGTCTGCAGCTGCTTTCTTGTAAAACATTGTGTAATGAGACAGAGTCAGAGTGTTTCTGCTGTGGAGCCACTATGCTTTTTGTTAAAATCACCCTCTCTCAAACACATGGATCACAACTCAATCTGACCAATAAATGGCAGCCTACAGAAAGCTGTAGTTTCCGCTGCAGAGGAAATCACACAGCGAATGACACAGTGTTCCTACAGCAGTGTGTAGCTAATGACACAGTGTTCCTACAGCAGTGTGTAGCTAATGACACAGTGTTCTTACAGCAGTGTGTAGCTAATGACACAGTGTTCCTACCGCAGTGTGTAGCTAATGACACAGTGTTCCTACAGCAGTGTGTAGCTAATGACACAGCGTTCCTACAGCAGTGTGTAGCTAATGACACAGCGTTCCTACAGCAGTGTGTAGCTAATGACACAGTGTTCCAACAGCAGTGTGTAGCTAATGACACAGTGTTCTTACAGCAGTGTGTAGCTAATGACACAGTGTTCTTACAGCAGTGTGTGGCTAATGACACAGTGTTCCTACAGCAGTGTGTAGCTAATGACACAGTGTTCCTACAGCAGTGTGTAGCTAATGACACAGTGTTCCTACAGCAGTGTGTAGCTAATGACACAGTGTTCCTACAGCAGTGTGTAGCTAATGACACAGTGTTCCTGCAGCAGTGTGTAGCTAATGGCAGTGTTCTTACAGCAGTGTGTAGCTAATGACACAGTGTTCCTACCGCAGTGTGTAGCTAATGACACAGTGTTCCTACAGCAGTGTGTAGCTAATGACACAGTGTTCTTACAGCAGTGTGTAGCTAATGACACAGTGTTCCTACAGCAGTGTGTAGCTAATGACACAGTGTTCTTACAGCAGTGTGTGGCTAATGACACAGTGTTCCTACAGCAGTGTGTAGCTAATGACACAGTGTTCCTACAGCAGTGTGTAGCTAATGACACAGTGTTCCTACAGCAGTGTGTAGCTAATGACACAGTGTTCCTACAGCAGTGTGTAGCTAATGACAGTGTTCCTGCAGCAGTGTGTAGCTAATGGCAGTGTTCTTACAGCAGTGTGTAGCTAATGACACAGTGTTCCTACAGCAGTGTGTAGCTAATGACACAGTGTTCTTACAGCAGTGTGTAGCTAATGACACAGTGTTCCTACAGCAGTGTGTAGCTAATGACACAGTGTTCCTACAGCAGTGTGTAGCTAATGACACAGTGTTCTTACAGCAGTGTGTAGCTAATGACACAGTGTTCCTACAGCAGTGTGTAGCTAATGACACAGTGTTCCTACAGCAGTGTGTAGCTAATGACACAGTGTTCTTACAGCAGTGTGTAGCTAATGACACAGTGTTCTTACAGCAGTGTGTGGCTAATGACACAGTGTTCCTACAGCAGTGTGTAGCTAATGACACAGTGTTCTTACAGCAGTGTGTAGCTAATGACACAGTGTTCTTACAGCAGTGTGTAGCTAATGACACTGTGTTCTTACAGCAGTGTAAATGGTAAATGGTTGGCACTTATATAGCGCCTTTATCCAAAGCGCTGTACAATTGATGCTTCTCATTCACCCATTCATACACACACTCACACACCAACGGCGATTGGCGGCCATGCAAGGCACCGACCAGCTCGTCAGGAGTGTTTAGGGGTTAGGTGTCTTGCTCAGGGACACTTCGATACAGCCCGGGCGGGGGATCGAACCAGCGACCCTCCGACTGCCAGACGACTGCTCTTACTGCCTGAGCCATGTCGCCCCCACAGTGTGTAGTTAATGACACAGTGAATTAAATCAGGTATTATTTGTGCACAAAGATTTATTGTTTTAGCATCAATCAGGTAAAACATTTCATTTTCACACAAGGATAAAATGAACAGTCACACAATGTCAGATAATAAGGCATTCTGGGTATTTATACCACAATTTGTGCAAAGCTCATGGATACAGCCAAATAGATCACATTGAGTCAACAGTATTTCATAAAATCACACTGAAAAGGCACACAGATATTTCAGGGTAGATTGTCAGTTATTCAAAGTGTCTCTTATGGCAAGTGCATCCAGGTCTGGGGCCTGGTTTAATGGCAGTGTGTACTGATATGAAATAACATTAACCCACTCCCCCACATTAATGTATGACACTGAATGAATGAAAGAAAATGGTAAAGGAAATAACTGAGGTTTGCTTCATAAAATGAAAATAAAACTAGCCATGTTTACAGCACTTTCATGAGAAAAGGTTCACAAAAATAATAAGGAATGTTGATATCCAGTGTAATTAAAGGTGCAAATGGAGAACAGATCCCTCTGTCAAACCTCAGATGCACCTTCCTCACTCTGCTCCAGTACTCAGTGACTCTGTTCCTCACTCTGCTCCAGTACTAAGTGACTGTTCCTCACTCTGCTCCAGTACTGAGTGACTCTGTTCCTCACTCTGCTCCAGTACTCAGTGACTCTGTTCCTCACTCTGCTCCAGTACTCAGTGACTCTGTTCCTCACTCTGCTCCAGTACTCAGTGACTCTGTTCCTCACTCTGCTCCAGTACTCAGTGACTCTGTTCCTCACTCTGCTCCAGTACTCAGTGACTCTGTTCCTCACTCTGCTCCAGTACTCAGTGACTCTTTTCCTCACTCTGCTCCAGTACACAGTGACTGTTCCTCACTCTGCTCCAGTACTCAGTGACTCTGTTCCTCACTCTGCTCCAGTACTCAGTGACTCTGTTCCTCACTGTGCTCCAGTACTCAGTGACTCTGTTCCTCACTGTGCTCCAGTTCTCAGTGACTCTGTTCCTCACTCTGCTCCAGTACTCAGTGACTCTGTTCCTCACTCTGCTCCAGTACTCAGTGACTCTGTTCCTCACTCTGCTCCAGTACTCAGTGACATCTGTCACATTCTTTCTTTTCAGCACCTGGTCCCTAATTCATTCTCTTACTGGACTGAACACACAGTCCTGCTTTTAATGTGGCCATTTCATAAAATATCAAGCAATATTTCACATTGAGAAAGGTCTGGAACTAATCATATGCACACACACAAACACACACACACACACTCAAGCACACACACACACGCATACACACATGCACACACAAACACACACACATGGACACACATGCGCACGCACACACACACAGACACACACACATACACACACACACGCACACACACACACACCTGCACTACAGTACAGCATGCACACACAAACACACACACACACCTGCACTACAGTACAGCATGCACACACACACACACACACACACACACACACACACACACACACGCACACACACACACCTGCATACAGTACAGCATGCACAGACATAAATGTACCACTACATGACATTATGAGGGGTGAGAGGTCCCTACATGTTTGGGGTTCTGGGTTCTCTGGGGATTTTATAAAGTAGTTTCTTCTTTATAAAGTAGTTCCTTCCTCTCTCACAGGTCAGATATATTACTGAAAAAAGAGTGGAGTGAACTCATACAATAATATACACTCAGTGAGCACTTTATTAGGTATTTATTACTTATTTTTTAGACTTCTGCTGTAGCCTATCCACTGAGAGCTATGATGCGCTGTATGTTCAGAGATGAGACTCACACCTGTACGCACCTCACTCACACCTGTACGCACCTCACACCTGTACGCACCTCACTCACACCTGTACACACCTGCACACCTCACTCACACCTGTACACACCTACACACCTCACTCACACCTGTACACACCTACACACCTCACTCACACCTGTACACACCTACACACCTCACACACACCTGTACACACCTCACTCACACCTGTACACACCTGCACACCTCACTCACACCTGTACACACCTCACTCACACCTGTACACACCTACACACCTCACACACACCTGTACACACCTCACTCACACCTGTACACACCTCACTCACACCTGTACACACCTCACTCACACCTGTACATTTCTACACACCTCACTCACACCTGTACACACCTGTACACCTCACTCACACCTGTACACACCTCACTCTCACCTGTACACACCTACACACCTCACTCACCCCTGTACACACCTGCACACCTCACTTACACCTGTACACACCTCACTCTCACCTGTACACACCTACACACCTCACTCACACCTGTACACACCTCACTCACTCACACCTGTACACACCTACACACCTCACTCACACCTGTACTCCTACACACCTCACTCACACCTGTACACACCTACACACCTCACTCACACCTGTACACACCTACACACCTCACTCACACCTGTACACACCTCACTCACACCTGTACACACCTACACATCTGTACTGAGGGGTGTGCATGAGGGGTGAATTGGCCTGATCAGAAACGGCAGTTGCCATCAGACTACTCTGATTTTAGATTCTACTCTGATTTTAGCGAAATCAGTGTGATGAAGAGCTGTGTGTGATTAGAGATGACTGCTGCTGTGCTTCAGTTATTACAATCCCTGAGTCTGCGATTGGTTCCTCTGTCCTGAATCCTGTCATGCTCGTTCTGATGAAGATCTATGGGTCAGAACTTGCTGTCATGTGGTTAAATAGAGCATAAACATGAAGTAAAAGCTGAGTAAAACCAGTGAATTTTAATTCTGGACATACAAGACATTTCAGCCTGTTTCATCAATAGGTAAATGACACTTAAATACCACCTGTGACATCAAAACCGTCTGCAGCTGCTTTCTCTAAAACATTGTGTAATGAGACAGTGTTAGTGTGTTTCTGCTGTGGAGCCACTATGCTTTTTGTTAAAATCACCCTCTCCCTCAAACACATGGATCACAACTCAATCTGAGCTGTAGTTTCCTATCCAGAAGAGATCACACTTTTGTTTGTGCAAAAGAAGTCAGCCACCTGCAATCTTGCCTCATTTCCAAGAAACGTGCGCGCTTCTGAATTGTAATCATACATTTCCGTCAGCGGCCAATTAAATATGATTGTTATGCATGCGCACCACTGTTGGATACAGATCAACATACTAATTTATTAAGAAATGGGAAACTGGAATATCAAGTTCAATTCATTACTTGGCCAATACACCAGAGATTGATTCAGCATTTTTTTTCTCCACAAACTAAACGTGTAACCTAGTCAGTAGGCGTGCTCATGACAAACGCGCCGTCTGAAAATTACGCAGCGATCTAACCGGTCAACGATTCAGTCGCATCTTTAACTTGGCATTTAGCAATATATCTCCATTAATTTCCGAGAATCAATGACTACGTCGTTCAGTACATTCAAACAAACTCACTCGCGTTTTACTGATTACAGACGTACTTTCGGTTATGTTGTTAGGCTCCAGCAGTTTTTCGCTATACACCATACGTCGCCGACTCATTCCGACACAGAAAAACCGGGAACCTACAGAGTAAGATAAGTAGCTACGTATAATAGACAGGAAAATGCAGAGGGTAATCTCCATCTTTCTTTTTAAATGTCTTCGGCGTGCGTCGCCCATTCGTGCTGTTCGTCCTGCTCTCTCCTCTCCGCGGCAGCGCTCTTTGTGCGGTGCGGATCAGACCTGATGAGCAGAGGCACCGCCTCTCTCTTCATTTCACCCGTCCTTCACCTCTGCTCGGCTAAATTAACTCGTGATAAAACTGGATGCGTCAGGTCCTGTTGCAGACGATTCCATGGAATTAACGCCCTAATATCAATAAATTATGTTGTTTCTTATCTCAAAGCGCTAGGAACAAAGTATTGTGTAACTTTGTACGCTGCACCGTCACCGATTTGCAGTGGCGGTGTAGACTGTATTAAGGTCATTGAATCTGAAACCATAGCCTACATAGCCTAGTTTGTGTAGGCTGTGCTATGCAATAATTGTATATTACAATTAGTAATATAAATGTTGTGGTTACGCAAGTCCAATCGCAGAATGTTCCATGGAATTAACGTGCAGAAGCGTGGGCACGTAAGTAATAATTCACACGAATCCAAACGCATGCGCTATTCTAATTAAGGTCACACGAGGTGAAATGGAGACACACACGAGTGACGATTTAAAGGCACTACAATCTCTTGGCATCGCTATAAACAAAAGCGGCTCTGGCCAGGCGAGCACACCCTTCAGTAGGGAGTGCCGGGTCGAAAGTAATGTGCGCATGTTCTCGAAAACGATGGGAGCTGCAATGACGTGATTATTTGTGTATGTGCATATAACACTGCATGAGCTTCATACTAAATTTCGGCGCCATTGGTGGAGCTACCGTCGAAAGTCTTTTTCGATTGTAGAATTGCATTTACTTGTTTAAGTTTGCAAATATATGTCATTTAGTGTAATCTAGTGACGAAATGATAGCATGGGTTTCAAGTTTTATGCTAGCAAGTCTTGGATGCTAGCGCGGGAGAAGTGACAGGAGGGACGGAAGTAGCGTCCCATGGAGGGACAAAAGTAAACATTATTACTTTCCTCCCAAGATATTTTACAATGCCGTCTTAGCAAGCATAACGCCAGCAATAATAAAACAAGTGGGCACAAGTGCAATGACGGCAGTAAACAGCTTACTTAGATAAGATAAGACATGCTTTATACACGTGCAAACTCCATGCAGAGAGGATCTGGAGCTGGTCCCTGAGTGCTGTCCGATGGTGGAAAGCCAGTTAAAGCTGCATTTCACCCGTCCTTCACCTCTGCTCGGCTAAATTAACTCGTGATAAAACTGGATGCGTCAGGTCCTGTTGCAGACGATTCCATGGAATTAACGCCCTAATATCAATAAATTATGTTGTTTCTTATCTCAAAGCGCTAGGAACAAAGTATTGTGTAACTTTGTACGCTGCACCGTCACCGATTTGCAGTGGCGGTGTAGACTGTATTAAGGTCATTGAATCTGAAACCATAGCCTACATAGCCTAGTTTGTGTAGGCTGTGCTATGCAATAATTGTATATTACAATTAGTAATATAAATGTTGTGGTTACGCAAGTCCAATCGCAGAATGTTCCATGGAATTAACGTGCAGAAGCGTGGGCACGTAAGTAATAATTCACACGAATCCAAACGCATGCGCTATTCTAATTAAGGTCACACGAGGTGAAATGGAGACACACACGAGTGACGATTTAAAGGCACTACAATCTCTTGGCATCGCTATAAACAAAAGCGGCTCTGGCCAGGCGAGCACACCCTTCAGTAGGGAGTGCCGGGTCGAAAGTAATGTGCGCATGTTCTCGAAAACGATGGGAGCTGCAATGACGTGATTATTTGTGTATGTGCATATAACACTGCATGAGCTTCATACTAAATTTCGGCGCCATTGGTGGAGCTACCGTCGAAAGTCTTTTTCGATTGTAGAATTGCATTTACTTGTTTAAGTTTGCAAATATATGTCATTTAGTGTAATCTAGTGACGAAATGATAGCATGGGTTTCAAGTTTTATGCTAGCAAGTCTTGGATGCTAGCGCGGGAGAAGTGACAGGAGGGACGGAAGTAGCGTCCCATGGAGGGACAAAAGTAAACATTATTACTTTCCTCCCAAGATATTTTACAATGCCGTCTTAGCAAGCATAACGCCAGCAATAATAAAACAAGTGGGCACAAGTGCAATGACGGCAGTAAACAGCTAACTTAGATAAGATAAGACATGCTTTATACACGTGCAAACTCCATGCAGAGAGGATCTGGAGCTGGTCCCTGAGTGCTGTCCGATGGTGGAAAGCCAGTTAAAGCTGCATTTCACCAGCCGGTCTCCGCATTTTCATCGCGGTGCAGTTTCATATCAAATGTACCAGACACAACACTTTGGATGAAGGTGCTATACAGGTGCATCTCAAAAAATTACAATATCGTGGAAAAGTTAATTTTTTTCCTTAATTTAATAATAAAAGTGAAACTTTCACATATTCTAGATTCATTACACATAAAGTGAAATATTTCAAGCCTTTTTTTGTTTTAATCGATGATTTTGGCTTAGGGGCGGCACGGATGGTGCAGTGGGTAGCACTGCCGCCTCACAGCAAGGAGGTCCTGGGTTTGAATCCCGGTCAGCCGGGGCCTCTCTGTGCGGAGTTTGCATGTTCTCCCCGTGTCTGCGTGGGTTTCCTCCGGGTACTCCAGTTTCCTCCCACAGTCCAAAGACATACAGGTTAGGCTGTATGTCTAAATTGAGTCTAAATTGCCTGTGGGTATGAGTGTCTGAGTGAATGGTGTGTGTGTGTGTGTGTGTGTGTGTGTGTGTGTGTGCGCCCTGTGATGGACTGGCGACCTGTCCAGGGTGTATTCCTGCCTTTCGCCCAATGTATGCTGGGATAGGCTCCAGACCCCTTGCGACCCTGTTCAGGATAAGGATAATGAATTAATGATTATGGCTTACAGTTCAAAAAGCAAGTGTCTCAAAACATTACAATATTACATAAGACCAATCAAAAAAAGGATTTATAATATAGAAATGTCAACCTTTTAAAAAGTATGTTCATTTATGCACTCAATACTTGGTCAAGCAATCATGGGGAAGACTGTTGACAGTTGTCCAGAAGACACTCATTGACACCCGCCACAAGGAGGGTAAGCCACAGAAGGTCATTGCTGAAAGGGCTGGGGCTGTTTGCAGAGTGCTCTATCAAGGCATATTAATGGAAAGTTGACTGGAAGGGAAAAGTGTGGTAGGAAAAGGTGCACAAGCAACAGGGATGGCCGCAGCCTTGAGAGGATTGTCAAGCAAAGCCGATTAAAGAACTTCACAAGGAGTGGACTGAGGCTGGAGTCAGTGCATCAAGACGTGTCCAGGAAATGGACTACAAGAGTCGCATTTCTAGTGTCAAGCCACTCCTGAACCAGAGACAACGTCAGAAGCGTCTTACCTGGGCTAAGGAGAAAAAGACCTGGACCAGTGCTCAGTGGTCCAAAGTCCTCTTTTCAGATGAAAGCAAATTTTGCATTTCATTTGGAAATCAAGGTCCCAGAGTCTGGAGGAAGAGTGGAGAGGCACATAATCCAAGTTGCTTGAAGTCCAGTGTGAAGGTTCCACAGTCAGTGATGATTTGGGGTGCCGTGTCATCTGCTGGTGTTGGTCCACTGTGTTTTCTCAAGTCCAGAGTCAACGCAGCCGTCTACCAGGAGATTTTAGAGCACTTCATGCTTCCGTCTGCTGACAAGCTTTAAGGAGATGCTGATTTCCTTTTCCAGCAGGACTTGGCACTTGCCCACAGCCAAAACTACTAGTAACTAGTTTGCTGAACATGGTATTACTGTGCTTGATTGGCCAGCCAACTCACCTATGGGGCATTAAGGAAGAGGGTATTGTCAAGAGGAAGATGAGACACCAGACCCAACAATACAGATGAGCAAAGGAGTATTGAGTGCATAAATCAATACTTTTCAGAAGGTCGACATCTCTGTTTTATAAATCCTATTTTTGTAATATTCTAATATTTTTAGATACTGGATTTTTCATTTTCATGAGCTGTAAGCCATAAATGAAATATTTCACTTCATGTATAATGAGTCTAGAATATATGAAAGTTTTACTTTTTGAATTAAATGACGTTACAAAATGAACTTTGAGCAGGCTCCCCCCACTGCTGTGATGCCTCTCCTGAGAGCTACTGAACGACGCCTAGTCAATAACCTAGAGCTTGCCAGTGCATACAAGCAAGAGATTCACAAGCTAGAGAAAGCTGGATATGCGGTGAAGATCACGAGGGAGGAGGCCAGCCAGTCAGATGAATCCTGGTATGTACCTCATCACATCGTACATCACAACGGCAAGGCGAGGGTGGTATTCAACTGCTCGTTCCGCTACCGGGAGCATGCCCTGAACGACAACCTGCGGGGACACACGTGGTATGTTTCACCAGATCAGACTCCTCCCTGAAGATCAGACTCTACTCCGCTTCCTGTGGCGTTATATGGAGAGAGAACGCAGCCCAGACATCTATGAGTGGCGTGTCCTGCCTTTCGGCACCGTCTGCAGCCCCTGCTGTGCAGTATACGCACTCCAGCGACACGTGAAGGATAACAGTGCTGGCAATGAAGACGTGGTGAACTCTGTCCTCACAGCCTTCTATGTCGACAACTGGCTCCAGTCGCTCCCCACTTCAGAGCAAGCCAGACAGCTCCTCGAATGATCAGAGCCCTGCTCACTGCTGGAGGCTTCGAAGTGAGGCAATGGGCCAGCAACGTGCCTGAGGCAATCTTCCTACAGAAGCCAGATCAGAGGGATGTTAACTGTGGCTGACAGCGGACAAGGCGGACCCCCAAGAGTCAACCCTGGGCCTCCGTTGGCACTGTCCCACAGACACGCTGGGCTATCGTCGCCGCACGGTGTCGTCCACGGAGCCCACCATGCGGAACGTGTACCGAGTTCTGGCCAGTCAATACGACCCATTCAGGTACATCATTCCCTTCACAACACGAGCAAAGGTCCTGGTTCAAGCCCTACGGAGAAAGGACAGGGGCTGGGATGAGCCAATCACAGATGACCTTCTCTCGGTGTGGCAGGAGTGGGAGAGTGAGCTTCCCCTCCTACAGAGCATAATAATGCCCAGGTGTTATGCACCAGCCTGTGCCAACACAGACACCTCAGTTGTAGACCTACACATCTTCTGCGACTCATCAGAGAAAGCCTACGGGTCTGTAGCTTACCAACGTGTTGAAGATGCTGAGGGGCACGTGCATGTGTCATTCATCATGGCCAGGTCACGAGTGGCTCCCCAAAGACAGCTCTCCATGCCTCGTCTAGAGCTCAGTGCCGCACTGACAGGAGCACAACTGGCAAAGGTGCTCCAGACCGAGCTCACCCTACCGATCAGGCAGACTGTCATGTGGTGAGATTCTACTACAGTGCTCAGCTGGATCCAGTCAGAGTCATACCAGTACAAGGTCTTTGTTGGGACAAGAGTAGCCGAGATTCAAGAGCTCACTGGTGCTGAGAGCTGGAGATACGTCGACTCTGAGCTTAACCCAGCCGATGACATCACCAGGGGGAAGACACTGCTCAAACTCTCCCAACCTAACCGCTGGAGCCAAGGGCCTGACTTCCTGTTTCAGCCTCCGACTCACTGGCCAGCCAACCCCACTCTGAGTAGAAGAATCAGATGAGTGCAGGAAAACCACATTTTGCGGCCATCTCACAGCCACGGATGCGGCCTCACCTGACCCTGCTCAGTACACCACATGGTCTGACCTACTACAAGCCACAGACGAGACCATTCACGGGGCGGCTGGACCCCCGATGTCTGCCTCCGCCTGTCTCGAGACAGAGGTGGCTCTCCGGAAGCGAGCCCAGACAGAGAGTTTCCCAGAGGAAATGCATGCTTTACAGCATTCTAACCCTGTACGTCTGAGCAGCTGTCTGAGTCCACTCTCTCCAGTATACGATCAGACTCTGGGCCTCATCAGGGTCGGGGGATGCCTCCGAAGAGCTGAAAACCTACACGAAGACACTCTTCACCCCATCGTCCTCGCCCCTGAGCACGCCATCACAAAGCTCTTAGTGCAGGATTACGATGACCGCCTACTCCACACGGGTGCTGAGCGAGTTTTCGCTGAGATCAGGAGAACCTACTGGAGACTCCGGAGTCGCCAGGCAGTCAAGAAACACCAATGTCAGTGTCTGGAGTGCAGCAAGTGGCGCAGCAAGCCGGTGGTTCCCCAAATGGCTGACCTTCCTGCTGCATGGCTCAGAGTTAACCAGCCTCCCTTCTGGTCTACAGGTGTTGACTGCTTCAGTCCCTACACAGTGCGAATAGGACAGCGAAATGAGAAAAGGTGGGGCATAATATTCAAGTGTCTTACCACACGGTGTGTCCACCTCGACCTAATCCCTAGTATGGACACAGACTCCTTCCTGCTGGCCCTCCGTCGCTTCGTGGCAAGGAGAGGCAAGCCCTACGAGCTACTGTGTGACAGGGGCACCAACTTCCGCGGTGGAGAGAGAGAGCTCCAGAAGGCCTTTGAGGCTCTCGAGCCATCCCTCAAGGAGCAGCTTGCAAAGCAGATCATCGCATTCAAGTCCAATCCTCCACTCGCCCCTCACTTTGGTGGAGCATGGGAGAGGGAAATCAGGTCAGTCAAGGCCTCACTTCAAGTCGTGCTCAAAGACTATACGGCCCCGGAAGAAGTCCTCATGACTGTCCTCATTGAGGTCGAGGGCATACTGAACTCTAAGCTATTAGGCTATGTGTCATCAGATCTCGCTGACCCAGATCCCATCACTCCAAATCTTCTGTTAATGGGGCGGCGAGACTCCTCCCTCCCACAGGCCGTCTATGGTTCCAGTGACCTGCTAGGATGTCGGCGGTGGAGACACAGCCAGGTGCTTGCCGACCAGTTCTGGGAGCAGTTTACCCGCAAGTACCTCCCCAGTCATCAGCTCCGCCAGAAGTGGCGGAACTCCACTCCTGACCTCGCAGTTGGACAAGTCGTCATGGTCGTCGACTCACAGCTCCCTGTGGCCCATCAGGCGCGTCACAAGAGTCATACCCAGCGACGACAGCAGGATCCGCTCTGCAGAGGTGGACATTAAAGGTAACATATACACTCAGCCGGTTGCCAAGTTGATCGAGCTTCCGGAGATGCCCGACGACACACCAGCAGGCCCACTAGCCCAGCAGTGACTTTCCTGTGATTACGTATTCGTCAAGCCGAATCCGGGGCGGCTCTGGAAAACTCCGTCTAGTGGGACTGCTAAGTATTACAGTACTCTCGCTCTCACGTAGGCTCTGCCTACTGAGCATGTGCACTAGAGACTAATGTCAGTTTGTATCCGGAGCTGTCGATAGCAGTTCTTTCCTGCTAGCCTGGTGTATTTATGTTCATTTTCCTTCTTTGTGTTGGTGTGCGTCACTGTTTTTTTGTTTGTCGTTCTACCACACCAAAGTTATATGACCCTCCCCCTCCCCACAGACATGCCAGATCTGTGACGGGTCTGTGTGAAGAGTGAATGTGGTGGCAGTTTGCAGTGGTTCCATCCAGCTCCACAGAAGTCCATTAAAGTCTTATATAAGTGTGGAGGAGGGTTCTTCTGCAAACCCATCATACCAGAATGCATTCTTTAAAACTGGTCAGGCCAGTACATAAACTTTCAGCAGGCTCATCACCTGTAGTGGGCTCTGTGTGTGTGCATGTGTGGGCTCTGTGTGTGTGTGTGTGTGTGCGTGTGTGTCTCTGTTAATCGTTTCACTCTCAGCTGCTTCTCGTTGACTCTTTGTTTGTGTGGCTGATACGCCTCATTCTGTGCATCATTCTGACCAGGTGTTTAGTATCGCTGCGGGTTTTCCTCTAGACGCGGTAACGTTGATTTTTAAATTGCTCATTTGAACAGCAAGGGTTAGGGCTTGAGCCAGGTTGTTTGTCTATTACCTGTTAATCACTTCTACTGGTTGCATACCTATAGAGTGATTGAACATTTGTCTTGAATAACTTAAATAGCTGTGGAATTTATCAGTAGATTAGCTTTGATTTGGTATTGCTTGCTTGTGGAATTTATCAGTAGATTAGCTTTGATTTGGTATTGCTTGTGAGCAATTGTAGGCCATTTAAATAGGCGTGTCAGAGCGGCGCTAGCATATATTAGACTGGCGAAAGTTGTCCTTAGTCAGTAAGTGCATCATTCTGACCAGGTGTTTAGTATCGCTGCGGGTTTTCCTCTAGACGCGGTAACGTTGATTTTTAAATTGCTCATTTGAACAGCAAGGCTTAGGGCTTGAGCCAGGTTGTTTGTCTATTACCTGTTAATCACTTCTACTGGTTGCATACCTATAGAGTGATTGAACATTTGTCTTGAATAACTTAAATAGCTGTGGAATTTATCAGTAGATTAGCTTTGATTTGGTATTGCTTGTGAGCAATTGTAAGCCATTTAAATAGGCGTGTCAGAGCGACGCTAGCGTCTCTCCGTCCCCGTTTGTGATGTTATGTTTCACCCCATCCCAGTCTGCTCTCTCCCTCGAAGACCCCCCCTGCGATGTGGGCCTCCACGGCGTCGGAACCCCTCAAACCTCAGCTATCCCCCGCTGACCCCCTGTGAGGACTTTGCTGTCACAGGGGGACTATGGAACTGCCAGTCTGCCACTCGGAAGGCTGACTTCATCCCTGCGTATGCCTCCCTCCAGTCCCTACAATTCCTTGCCCTCACGGAGACCTGGATCACACCTGACAACACCGCCACTCCCGCTGCCCTCTCATCCTCCTTCTCCTTCTCGCACACTCCCCGGCCTTCCGGCCGTGGCGGTGGTACTGGTCTTTTAATTTCCCCCTCATGGAAATTCTCTGTTCTCCCCCTCTCTGACCTGTCCATATCCACTTTTGAATTCCATTCTGTTGCAGTATCCTACCCTACTAACCTTTTCATTGCAGTTATCTACCGTCCTCCAGGGCCCCTGGGAAACTTCCTTGATGAGCTAGACACCCTTCTCAGCTCCTTCCCTGAGGATGGCACCCCACTGATTCTCCTTGGAGACATCAACATCCACCAAGAAGCCTCCCAGTCTGCTGCCTTCCTACCGCTAATCCACTCCTTCGGCCTCTCCCTGCAACACTCTCCTCCAACCCACAAGGCGGGCAATGTCCTAGACCTTGTCTTTGTGAGGAACTGCTCATGCTCCGATTTCACGGTTACCCCTCTGCATACATCTGATCACCACTTCATCTCATTCTCCCTCCCTCTTCCTCCCCATCCTCCTCCCCCTCCTCCCACCCACACTTCCTCAGCCCGCCGTAACCTCCGCTCCCTCTCACCCTCTTCCTTTGCCAGCACCGTCACCGCCTCACTCCCCCCTCTCGAATCCTTCTCCAAACTCCCCGCTGACTCTGCATCTGCCACCCTCCTTTCATCTCTCTCCTCCGCCTTTGACTCTCTCTGTCCCCCTGTCTCAAAGCCACCTCGCACATCCCCTCCCAGTTCTTGGATATCTGACACCCTCCGTACCTCCAGGGCCAGCCTCCGCGCAGCGGAGAGGAAGTGGGGGAAATCCAGAGACGCTTCAGACCTCATGACTTACCAGTCTCTCCTGGCGGCATTCTCTTCCGATGTCACTGCCGCCAAAGCAAAATACTATCAAACACAAATTCAGAACTCCGCTTCTAACCCCCGGAAACTTTTCTCCATTTTCTCCTCTCTCCTCAATGCACCGCCTCCTCCTCCTCAGTCCTCCTTCGCTGCTGATGACTTTGCTGATTTCTTCGATGAGAAGGTCACAGTCATCCGCAGATCCTTTACAACCACCGCCCCCCTCACTGTGCCCATCCCTTCCTTTTCCACTTTCTCCCCCCTTACAGACTCTGATGTTTCTCAACTCCTGCTCTGCCACCGCCCTACAACTTGTGCCCTTGACCCTATCCCCTCTTCTCTTCTCCAAACTATCACACCTGACATTCTCCCATTTGTCACCTCCCTTGTCAACTCCTCCCTGTCTTCCGGCTGTTTTCCGGCATCCTCCAAGAGGGCCCACATCACCTACCCTGGATCCCTCCATCATCCAGAACTACCGCCCGGTATCTCTTCTTCCTTTCCTTTCTAAAACTATAGAACGAGCCGCTTCTACTCAACTTCTTTCCTTCTTTTCTAACAACAACCTGCTAGACCCCCATCAGTCTGGCTTCAGATCGGGCCACTCGACAGAGACTGCGCTCCTCTCCGTCAGTGAGTCACTCCATGCTGCACGAGCAGCCTCCCTCTCCTCTGTCCTCATTCTTCTAGATCTCTCTGCTGCCTTCGACACTGTGGATCACTCCATCCTCCTGTCTGCCCTGTCAGCAACGGGCATCTGTGGCACAGCCCTGGACTGGATTGAGTCCTACCTCTCTGGTCGCTCCTTCCAGGTTGCCTGGGCTGGTTCGGTATCGACACCTCGGCCCCTCGCCACAGGAGTTCCCCAGGGCTCAGTCCTTGGCCCGCTTCTTTTTTCTCTTTACACTCGCTCCCTTGGCCCTGTGATCACTGCACATGGGCTATCCTACCACTGCTACGCGGACGATACCCAACTCTTCGTCTCGTTCCTGCCGTCTGATACGCAGGTTTCAGCCCGTATCTCTGCTTGCCTGAGGGACATCCAGAGCTGGATGGACAACCACCATCTAAAGCTCAACCCAGGTAAAACTGAAATGATATTCATCCCTGCTAATACCTCTCCCCATCTGGATCTCTCCATTTCCCTCGGGGATACCACACTCACGCCGTCACCCAGTGCAAGGAACCTCGGCGTGGTGATGGACAGCAGACTGTCCCTTTCCGAGAACATTGCGGTGGTGACCGGTCTTGCAGGTTCTTCCTATACAACATACGGAGAATCCGCCCCTTTCTCACCCCCTACTCGACCCAGCTCCTGGTCCAAGCGATGGTTCTGTCCCGCCTGGACTACTGCAATTCCCTCTTGGCTGGCCTCCCAGCGTCCGCCATCAGACCCCTCCAACTCATCCAGAATGCAGCAGCTCGTCTGGTCTTCAACCTTCCCAAATACTCACACGTCACCCCCCTGCTTACTTCCCTCCACTGGCTGCCTGTCATGGCTCGCATCAAATTCAAAACATTGGTGCTAGCCTTCCAAGCAGTTAAAGGGTCTTCCCCAGCTTATCTGCAAAAAATCATCAGACCCTACACCCCTGCCAGACCTCTTCGTTCAGCCTCCACAGGCCGCTTGGCACCTCCCCCTCTCAGAACCTCCACCTCACGCTCACGACTACTGTCTGTTCTGGCTCCACAGTGGTGGAACGAACTCCCCGTTGAAGTCAGAACTATAGAATCTCTCCCCACCTTCAAGCGCAAGCTGAAGACACACCTCTTCAAGCAGCACCTCTCCCCATCCCTCCCTACCTCCCTGTGAACCTTAATTGTTGTCTCTGTGACTTGCTTTGTGTATCGGTATTTTTAGTTGGCTAGGTGTTTGGATAGTTAACTTTGGTCACTTTTTTTTGTTTGTTTGTTCAAAAAAAAAAAATAAATAAATAAATAAATAAAAAAAAAGGCCCTTGTCCTTATCTTTGTTGTACAGGTAGCAGTTGAAATTGTACTTCCCTCTAGGGTCTTTCAGCGAACTTATCTCTGGTTATGGGTATGCACTTTGTTGTACGTCGCTCTGGATAAGAGCGTCTGCCAAATGCCAATAATGTAATGTAATGTAATGTTTCAGTCTCTGTGCTTGCGGAAGAACCTATGCACTTGTTGCTTGATTAAAAGCGTCTGCCAAATGACTAAAATGTAAATGTAATTTGTTTCCTGCCTGTTGCTCTAGCCGCTATTTCCTTGTGCTGGAACCCTGCCTGTTCTTTTTCCCTGTTTGTTTTCCGCCCACCCACTTGCGTGCTACTGTGCCCTTCCCCGAATCTGACCCTCACTTACCCTGACCCCAAACCATCCTCCAGCTCCCTTCCTTGCCCTACTCCTGTCCCTCGACGTCCGCCTGCGTGATCCTCAGTACCCTATTTGCTTGGCTCATGACCTCTCGCCTGGACTGTTAGGAACCTTGCATATTCCTGCTTGCCCTGTTTACCATAACCTGACCATCTCTCTGTCGACCTGCATTAAAGCCAGCCGTTTTTTCACTTTACCCTGAGTGTGCTATTGGTTCTTCTGTCCACAACCCTGACAAAACTATAAAAATAAGAATCCGAAAATTCCTACTTACAGTGCAGTCTGTGAGTATTTGAACGGTGGTCCAATGTATTTTGGCTCTGTACTACAGAACCTTTGATTGGAAATGGAATAATGAATATGAGGTTAGCATGCAGACTTTCACCGTTAATCAGGGTATTTGTCAGGTTCTGTATTTTTCTGTACGTTTATTTGTCTAAGTTCTTTAGTGATTTCGTTCCTTGTTGTGCTTACTCTTGTCTGTCTGTCAGTTCTCACTTCATTCATTCTTTTCACTTGTGCCCCATTTAGTGTCTCCGCCTCCCACACCATATATGGACTTCCTTCCTGTCTCTCTTGTCATTCATCTCACCTGTTTCTCGTTGTCTGTTAATCTCTGTCCCTGACAGGTATTTACATCCATATTGAGTGATCCATATTGGAATTATATCCCTTTTCCATACATAGTACCCCCATTTTAGTGGACCAAAAGTAATTGGACAGTTGGTGTTACAGGTCCCAATTAAGGGGGTCCCCGCAACAGGTAAATATAGGTCTGTTTCAAACAGAGAAAAATGTGAAACAGGAGACATTAGTTGTGTTTGTTGTTTATTTAAATGTTCCTATTTATGACAAATCTGTTCTATTTTCATTTTTCTCTTTTCACAATCTCTCTTTGCCCTACAAATATACATTTCAGTCGTAATATATGCAGCATCAATTGACTGGAATAACTTAAAGCTAATAGCCTATAGGCTACCCTTCATTTAGTAAAACACCACTTGAAGGCATACATCCTGTCTATTTTACAGTTCACATATTCACATGACTTCACATAGCCTAATATCCATTTAATTTGAAAATGTCCAAATTAATCAGCCTATTCCTTTGGTTAAATAAACACACATACTGCAAACAAACACATAAACTTAGATCTGTCACATTTAACATTTGCGCTAGAATTCTCATCTCAGATACTCAGTCCTAAATCCTACAAATTAACCAATTGACTTGAAATCACCAATCATTTGAAATCTTTACTTTAACCTTAGTACACATTCGTTTTAACATTACATAACAAACCTTTATTAGAGCCTTTAAATAAACATACAAATAACCAAGAGCCGAAAAAAAACAAAATAATGAATATTATACACCGGCATAATTTTGAAGGTTCCATTCCATGTGATGTAGTTTGGTCATGAGGGTTGGTTAGAAAGCATTGGAGAGCATTTTGGATGCTTTGGGCAGTCTTTATAAAAAAATACTCTCATACATGTGAATAAAACGTTTAATTGCCTTTACACTAAAATCTAAAATCTGTTTTAATACAAAAATAAGCTTTTCTGATCATTCATGTGTCTGGACAAAAGTAGATGTTCTGTATTTTGAGAGATTTGGGGACCCTTGAGGATATTTGGGTATTTTTGGGATAACTTCTGGAATTTCAATGCCTGTCGATATCTCTACCATATTTTGTACACAAGCTGACATCAAGTTTGTGCACAAATATAAAGTAGTTCTGGGTTGGTCCTTGACTTAGAAATTAGATAGCTGACTGAGCTTTGATTAGATCCTCAGTGTAGCCAGCCTTTTGTCATGTTTTTATTTAAACATAGTTTTAGATAAAGTTGTATATTAGTTTAACTTATGAATGTTACGTATTCGTTATACTGTGGTAATCTCGGCTAGCTAACTTTTAGCTCCTAAAATTGGTCATTTCGGGGGCGATGACGTTACCTCAGAGTCTCATCTTTACTTGAATTAGTGGACGATCTGTAAAATAAAATATGAACTGTATTAAAATGGATTCTGTTATAAATGATTATTGTGTATAGTTTCTCACGTTCAAGTAGCCACTTATAGTTTTACATTGAGTGGTCTGATCTAACCATAGATCTTACACTCATTCCAGCCAAAGGTCGATGCCGAGCATAAGCACGCGCAACCAGTGACGTAGATTTCATTTGAATGTCATCCGATAATGTCACGTTTCAGGTCAGTCTCGCCATGTTTTATGTTTATTTATGTTTATTTATGTTGTCTTAGTCACGTAGTGTCTTATCATGTATTATGTTGTCTAGGTTCGTCATGTTGTTTAGTTATGTTTCGTTACGATTTATTTTCTTGTCATGTTTAGTTATGTCTCGTTACGATTTATTTTCTTGTCATGTCTAGTTATGTTTTCGTACGATTATATTACCTGGTTATGTTGAGTGATTATCGTCTTAGTTTCGCTTTGTGTTATGTTTTGATGCATGTTTATTGTTACGTTTACTGGTCGTTGTTATGCATACACTTTTACATGTTTTTCCGCAAACCTTGCGTTCCGCCTTTTCGCTCTCTCTCTCTCTCTTTCTGTCATTCACTCCCTAAGTGTTTCCATTTGTCTATTTACTAAAACTACTAACGCTAGATCAGGATTGGGTAGAGACTAACAAACTAATCATGTGTTCATGTTACCTTACGTTTCTCGTGCATGTCATTTACTAATTTACTAATGCTAGGGCAGGATAGGTTTATTACTAACGATTACTAATCTCCTTGTTAAACTTGTCATCCATCGCACCTGTTTTCCATTTCCTTGCTACGCTCTAACTAATTGTCTGCACCTGTCTACACCCGCATATATTATATATATATTTATATTGAGCTTTACTACTGTTTGTTTACACGTTACGATCCAAGCCTGTTATCGACCATCGTCCATTGATTTCTGTTTTGTTGACCACTGTTTGTTTTTTGACTACGTCCTCGCCTACCGTTTTTGTAGTTTTGCCCCGCTGATTGTTTCATGGTTTCGACTCCCGCTTCGCCCACGACTACGCCTCTGCCTGCCGTCCGCCTGTTCATCTGCCCCGCTGACTGCTCTCCTGCTACCGGACCTCCCTGCACGTCTACCGACTACGAGATTGCCTCTTCCCTCGGCACCGTGCTTTTTGTTTGTTTTATATTTGTCTGGCTGGATCTTCGTGTATGGACTTTGCTTGTGTTGACTACGCTCCTGGGACTCGTCCCGAATAAAGCCCTAATGGGACTTTATTTAACTATTGTTTCTGAGTCGTGCATTTTGGGTCCAACCCCCATGCACCCCTCTCAGAACAATTTTGCCACTATGGACCCTGCTGACTCTACTGCCATGTTCCACGCCCTCCAGGAACAAGGAGCCATCGTCCGGCAGCATTCACAAGGAATCTCCGAGCTTCACCTGGAGATTTGTGAACTGTGTGCAGAGATGAGGAGGCTCGCCGTTGCGGTCCTGCCACAACCACGGGAGGAACTCACTCACCCACCCACTTCCCCGGCGGTCAACCCCTCGGGAGCCTGGCAATTCCAGGAGCCCCAACAACCCCCTCCGGAGAGGTTTGGTGGAGAACCCGAGAGGTGCAAGGCGTTCCTACTCTAATGCGAGTTTGTATTCAAACAACAGCCCCAGACCTACAACAGCGACGACAGTCGGATTGGCTATGTGATGGGACTACTCAAGGGGAGGGCGTTGGATTGGGCTACGGCGGTGTGGTCCGGGGATTCTTGCTCTGCGCCAGGGTCGGAAGACCGCGGCAGATCACTCCATCGACTTCCGCACCCTCGCGGCGGCTACTTGTTGGAACGATGCAGCTTTGGCGAATCTCTTCCTGGCCAGCCTGAGCGAGACGCTCCAGGACGAGTTGGCGCGACTGGACCCCATCACCCAGCTCGACCAACTCGTGCGCACCACGATCCGCCTGGACAACCGTGCCAGACAACGCCGGTCGGAGAGACCGATCCTTCCCGGCAACCCGTACCCCAGGCAGGGGCCAAGTCCTCGACGAGAGGAGCAGCAGTCGGAGGGATCCGAACCCATGGACCTGACCCTTGCATACCAGGGTCTCTACCGAGGAGCGAGCACGCCGTAGAACCACCGGTTCATGCTTCTACTGTGGGAGGCCGGGTCACACCCAGGCTCGGTGCTCCTTCAGGACCAGGCGACCAGTAGAGGTGAGAGCAGTCGACAGGCATGAGGGTGCTGACAGAGAGAACCATCGTCCCACGCTCACCACGCTGTTGATTCTTCCCGACAGAACAACCCGGATTAACGCGTTGGTGGATTCTGGAGCGGACGCCAATCTCATCGACGAAGTGTTGGTGTCCGAACTGAACATCCCCACCCTCCCTCTACCCCACCCTGAGAATGCGCGGTCGCTGGATGGAAGGACTTTCTGCCGCATGACGCACATCACTATTCCCTTACAACTGATCATTTCTGGGAACCATCGGGAGATGATCCAGTTCCGCGTCATCCAGTCTCCCAATGACCAACTCATCTTGGGATTACCCTGGCTCCAGAAACACAACCCCACGATCAACTGGAGTTCTAATCAAGTTCAAGCCTGGGATTCTAAATGTCATCTGTCCTGCCTGCGTTCCGCTCCGCCACCAGCAGAGGGAGCACTAGCTCCACCACAGACTCCCAAGCCCTCCCTGGAAGGGGTTCCCACACCTTACCATGACCTGGGCACGGTGTTCTCCAAGACTCAAGCTCAGTCACTGCCGCCCCATCGACCCTACGACTGCGCCATCGAGCTCCTTCCCGGTTCATCACTCCCCTCTAGTCGCCTACACAACGTCTCCAGACCAGAAAGGGAGGCTATGGAGAAATACATCCGTGACTGCCTGGCTAACGGACTGATTCGCCCATCTTCCTCTCCCGTCGGTGCTGGATTCTTCTTCGTCCAGAAGAAGGATAGCTCCCTACGCCCGTGCATCGACTACAGGGAGCTGAACAACATCACGGTGAGGAACAAGTATCCTCTGCCCCTGATGGACTCCGCGTTCCACCCACTTCACGAGGCCACCATCTTCACCAAGTTGGATCTTCGCAACGCATACCACCTGGTCCGGATCCGTGAGGGCGATGAATGGAAGACCGCCTTCAACACCTCTCTCGGACACTTCGAATACCTGGTCATGCCATTCGGCCTCACCAATGCTCCTGCTGTGTTCCAGGCCCTGGTGAATGATGTTCTTCGGGACTTGTTGGGTCGCCATGTGTTCGTCTACCTGGATGACATCTTGATCTACTCCACTAATGCCAAGGATCATGAAAACCACGTCAGGCAAGTTCTACAAAGACTTCTAGAGAACAAATTATTTGTCAAGGCAGAGAAGTGCGTCTTCCACTCCGACACAGTTGAGTTCCTTGGGTTTATCCTTGAGAAGGGACAGATCAGGGCGGATCCCAAGAAGATTCTGGCGGTCACCGACTGGCCCACACCCACCTCACGCAAGCAACTCCAGCGCTTCTTGGGATTCGCCAATTTCTACCGAAGGTTCATCCGTTCCTATAGCCAAGTAGTCTCTCCTCTAACCAAGCTCACGTCCCCAGCGGTGCCATTCCGGTGGAGCCCCGAAGCTGAGACGGCCTTCACCAAGGTCAAGAGACTGTTCTCTTCCGCTCCCATCCTGGTACACCCCGACCCCACCCGCCAGTTTGTGGTCGAGACGGATGCTTCCGACACAGGGGTGGGAGCAGTGCTCTCTCAGGTGGTGGCCGCTGACAACCGACTACACCCCTGCGCCTTCTTCTCCAAGAAGCTGTCCCCGGCGGAGAGGAACTACGACGTTGGAAACCGTGAGCTGCTGGCAGTCAAACTGGCGCTGGAGGAGTGGCTGGAGGGGGCCGAGAAGCCTTTCATCGTTTGGACCGACCACAAGAACCTGGCATACCTCCAGACAGCCAAGAGGCTGAATTCTCGACAGGCTAGATGGGCGCTGTTCTTCGGGAGGTTCAACTTCTCTCTGACCTACCGTGCAGGTTCGAAGAACGTTAAGCCCGACGCCCTGTCCCGTCAATTCAACACCTGTTCTGAGCGTGAGGTCCCCGAGAACATCCTTCCTGCCTCCTGCACCATCGGATCTGTCACATGGAAGATCGAGGCGGTGATCCAGAGGGCTCTACGGGAGGATCCCGATCCCAGGTCCAACCCCGGATTATGCCTATACGTTCCCTCAGCCGCTCGGACACAGGTGCTGCAATTGAAATAATATTGAAGCATAGCACAGGAGATATACTTTGAAAGCAGGTTAAAGGAAAGATCCCAACCAAGAACTAGAATGGATCCAGACTGATGGACAGTTTGAATCTGGAGGAGAATGGTTTTACTCTCCATACTGGACTTAAAATATTTCCCTTATTGTGCCTGGGATCATAACCTCCCTTCTGCTAATGGTGTATTTACTGATAATTAAGTGGCTGATAATAGAATAGAAAGCCATTATTGTCATTATACAGTGTACAAAGAGATTACAATGAGCTTCACCTTAAAGTGCACAACAGACAGCAACAACACTCAGTGACAACAACATTCATACCAGTCAAGTATTGCAGGTATCTATGAATATAATTAGGTATCTATAAATATAAATATGAAAATATGACTATATTGCACTGTTATAAATTATTGCACTAGTAGAAGAGGATGAAGGACAGGGGGGATGATGCACACAGAACAGTGTGTATGGGGGGAGGGGGGAGGGGTGGTCAGTGCATGTTTGAGTTCAGAGTGGTTTTGGCTCTGGGGAAGAAACTGTCCTTGAATCTGTTTGTTCTTGCTCTGATGCACCTGCAGTGCCTCCCTGAGGGCAGGTCAAACAGGTAAGAGTTTCACAATGTTCTTTACTCTGCTGGGGCAGCGGGAATTATAGAGAGCAGCCGATGATCTTGTGCGCTGCGTTTATAACTCTCTGAAGCCCCTTCTGTCTGCTTCAGTGCAGCTGGCCTGCCTCACTGTTATGCGGTCCACCAGCAGGCTCTCACAGAAGAGCAGTAAAAGGTCACCAGCAGCTTGGTCACCAGCTTGTTCTTCCTTAGCGTCCTCAGGAAGTATAATCACTGCTGTGCCTTTTTGACAACTGCTGTGGTGTTTGCAGTGCAGGAGAGGTCAGCAGAGATGATGAAACCAAGGAGTTGAAAGGTTTGGACCCTCTCCACCCGTTCACCGTTGATGTAGAGGGGGGCGGGGTCTGCACTGTTCTTCCTAAAATCAGAGAAGATTTCCCTCGTTTTTGTGGTGTTCAGTGCCAGGTTGTTCACTGAACACCACACTGTTAATCTCAGGATCTCATCTCTGTCAGCAGACTCGTCCCCTCCTGAAATAAGTCCAACCACCGTAGTGTCGTCAGCGAATTTGACGATGATGTTATGTTGAGAGCCAGTGCTGAGTGTGTGGGTTGAGGAGAGGTGGGGGCCAAGTTTCACAGTCTGGGGGCGGTTGGTCAGAAAGTCCTTTATACAAGGTGGGGAGGCCTAAGTCTAACAGTTTAGTAACCAGAATGTCCGGAATGATCGTAATGAAAGCTGAACTGTTATCGATGAAAAGCATTCTTACATAGCTCCTCCGATGTTCCAGATAGCTTAGCGCAGAGTGGAGAGCTATGGCTATGGCATCCACAGTGGATCTATTCACTCGATAAGCAAACTGGCATGGGAGGGAGGCATGCTTTGATGTGGGGTAAGACCAGCCTCTCAAAGCACTTCATAATGACAGGTGTAAGTGCTACTGGGCGGAAGTCATTGAAGCTGTCTGTGGCTGATTTCTTGGGTACAGATATGATTATGGCTGATTTCAGGCAGGATGGGACAACATGCATTAGTGAAGCTTTTACGGACCTGTCCCCTTAAACCACATAGTTTGTGGGTTCAGTGCTCTGACCCGTCACAATACAATCTCTACTGCGGGAGCCCACCCTGCAGCTCACTGAGGGATTCTGGGTAGTCCAGCAGGTGAACAGACCTGCATCACAGAAATGAGGATAAACTCTGACCCTGTTAGCCACCAGCACTGAGATAAACCTGCAGCTCATTCCAATCATTTAGAATGAGACGGGAGAACAGAAAACAGAATATCACGTATTTGCCAGTTATATGAACACGTAGCATTAGTGTTTTTATTCTTGGTTTTCACAATCGACAATGTAGAAAAACTAACAAAGAACAGATTAGTGAACTTATTTTAACCCAAAAATGTCCATCGTATGTTCAAGCTTGCAAGTCCAGATGATATCTTCTTTCAGTGTCCTTTTCTTTTTGTGATGCTGTGGTGATTTATTGTGACTCAAAATCTAAATGACCGACAATAAACCAGAGAATTGCCAAGATAACTGCAAGATAACTGCCACTGTATGAGATGCTGTGGAGAGAAACAGAGACATTCAAAAACTGCACTGAAAAACCCCCAAAATAAGTAATTCTCAAGTATTTTTTTGTCTTATATTTAGACTCTTTTTTGCTAAAAATGTTTTTTGTTTAAAAAAAAAAAGACAGGTGAGTTAGTTTTACTAACTTCAAGATATGCCACGGGGGTAAGACATTTTCACTTGTCAAGCAAACAGTAACTTAAAATGAGGTAATATTGATAACCAATACCTTATACTTAAGATTCAAAATAAAAAATTGATGTATTCTGATTTCTGAAAGTGAGTGTGATTTCTGACATGAATGTGCCAAATCCTATTAGATCAGCAGATGTTCATATATTTCCTTATACAATATGCAGTTTGTGAAAAGGGCAGCATGTAGTTCAGAGACGGTGTAGTGTAGTACAGTGTGTCTCACTGGAGTGGGATCAAATGGAGTCTGTAAGAGTTGATTTCACACATGTAAGAACATTGCACTGTGGTTCTTACCCGAGGTCCAGGGGCTTCAGGGTCACATGGCAAAAAGACTGCAATTAGTACAGCTGTACAGGTAATATGAACAATGTTAATAATAATGTAACACTGATTGCATTGTTCTCCAATCTATAGCACCTCCTAACTTTAAATATAAAACAGCAAACTAGATGAAACACTTCAGATCAGATCGATACACTGATAAATACTTATCAGATTTATACACTGATAAACACTTATCAGATTCATACACTGATAAACACTTATCAGATTCATACACTGATAAGCAGAATGAATGTACAAACTTGTGTAATTACAGGATTTGGACTTGCTATGGATAAACCTGTAATTTTACTGGTCATTTTGAAGGTTCCATTTTAAATGTGATTTAGTTTGGTTAGAAATCATTAGGGTTGGTTAAAAAGCATTGGAGAGCTTTTTGTACACTTTGGGCAGGCTTTAGAAAAACATGCTCACATACATGTGAATAAAACACACGGGAAGGTTAATTGCCTTTACATTTGTATTTAAAAAATCTGTTTTAATAGAAAAATGAGCTTTTCTGATTATTCATGTATCTGGACAAATATGCAGATGTTCTGTATTTGGAGAGATTTCGGGACCCTTGAGAATATCTGGGTGCAGAAAACCTGTCAATGCCTGTCAATATCTCTACCATATTTTGTACACAAGCTGACATCAAGTTTATGCACAAATATAAAGTAGTTCTGGGTTGGTCCTTGACTTAGAAATTGAGATATTCAGTGCTAAACTACCAAATCATTTTCTTGTAATTTTTGCGTGCGCTGTATGTACATGCACTGACATAAATTTGTTCTGACTAAAATTACTAGCCTCTTCTTTAATTTCAGTTCAGTTCAACCGTGTGTGCAGTAAACAGTTTTTGAGATATTGACACTTGTATTGGACTAGTACAAAACAGGTGGAAATTGCCCTCTAGGGGCAATTGCCCTCTGAAGTTTACAGAAGCATCTTATTTGCTCAAGTTCAATCAAATGCCTCCAAACTCATTGGATGGTGCTCCATCCCACAGCAAGGCAATGATCCTCTGGTGCTCATGTTGACAAATGCCAATAACAGACTCCAAAGGCAAACAAATCAAGATTAGATTCCGAAAGCTTTCTTATACTTACTCCAAGGAAGCAATTGAATACATCTGACTCAGCTGAGAATCTAACTGTCCAATTACTTTTGGTCCCCTAAAATGGGGGGGGGGGCATCCAGTATGGATGTAAATACCCTCAAATTAAAGGTGACAGTATGCACTTGTACCTCATATTCATTGTTTCATTTCAAATTCAGTGTGCTGGAGTACAGAGCCAAAACAACAAAAAATGTGTCATTGTCCAAATACTTATGGACTGCACGATATGTCTTTAATCTGGGCCTGCTATAACCTGCAGCTGTGAGGAGCTCTTCAAACTAGGATTGATGCCAATTACTTGAGTAAACAAGGACTCTTTTGCTTTTTAAAAAAATAATTGTCTCAGTAACAAGTAAAAACATATAGCCAACCTGTTGCAGGACTGGCCAATAGACTGGTATTGCACCTATCAATGTTGATCACCATGTTACATTACATTACATTATTGGCATTTGGCAGACGGTCTGGATCGTACAGTTGACTAGACTAAGCAGCAGACAATCCTCCCCTGGAGCAATGCAGGGTTAAGGGCCTTGCTCAAGGGCCCAACGGCTGTGCAGATCTTATTGTGGCTACACCAGGATTAAAACCACCGACCTTGCATGTCCCAGTCATTTACCTTAACCACTACGCTGCAGGCCGCCCTGTTAACGTGTCAAATAAATGTTCCTTTTTCTCTGGTCTGATCAGCAGCTCTGAAGCCCGCATTCTGAAATAACCAGCAATCAGGCCTGAGAAGGTAGCAATTAAGGGCCTCCTGTGCTCAATATGTGAGAACAGAACCAGGATTGTTCATATTCAACAGGCTTGGACAAGCTTCGAATAAACATTTTCTATATTTTAGGCACGTATCTCAGAAGACTAATTGTCCTGAGCATTATTTGCAAAGCCTGAGGCAAATTCTCACATGGTGCCTGGAGCGTTCTTTGCTGTTTTTGAGGTTTAATTTCTATTAGGCAAGTGTGCCCCCTTGTGGCGAATAACTCATGAACACGTGAACTGAAATTAGAAGTCGTAAGACTTTCCAATACATTCATATGACAGCATATGAATTTGCACTTGATGATGTATTAATCGATCATTAACGTTGCATCCACAGGTTGCATCATATTCAGGAACGACACCTGACTGGAATCAACACTCAAAGGCTATTATCTCTTAGGTTTAGTGTTACTGTAAAAGGTTTCGTGGGATTTTATTAAGCACTGTCACACTTAAAGAGTTGTGGGGGGGCTCATCGCAGACTAAACACATGGCAACCATTTTGTACAGGAACGTTTAACAAACGTTACTATTCTTCCGTTGAGACGGAAAGGAAATCAGCAGATAGCTGGCTGGACTTTGATTAGATCCTCAGTGCAGCCAGCCTATTGTCGTGTTTTTATTTAAACGTAGTTTTAGTTAAAGCTGTATATTAGTTTAATTTATGAATGTTACGTATTCGTTATACTGTGGTAATCTCATCTAGCTAACATTTAGCTACTAAAATTGGTAATTTCGGGGGCGACGACGTTACCTCAGAGTCTAATCTTAACTTTACTTTTACGATCCGTAAAATAAAATACGAACTGTATTAAAATGGATTCTGTTACAAATGATTATTGTGTATAGTTTCTCACGGTCAAGTAGCCACCTATAGTTTTACATTGAGTGGTCTGATCTAACCATAGATCTTACACTCATTCCAGCCAACGGTCGATGCCAAGCATAAGCACGCGCAACCAGTGACGTAGATTTCATTTGAATATCATCCGATAACTTGTTGTTGTTGGACAGACTATTAACCCACATTTATGCTAGCATCAGCCAATGACGTGTGCTAGCTCGTCTACAGGATATTTAAACCTGCAGGTACCAGGTAGGTACAGCCTGCACACAACAGTAAATACATATTTTGTAGTTATTTCCTCAACACCCCCACCAGCAGAATTATTGTCCTGTTAATTTCCCCGGCCTGATGGCTGAAGCAGGGCTTGGCTTGGTCAGGTACTGAAGCTAAACAGGGCTGTGCTTGGTTAGTGCTGAATCTAAACAGGGCAGATGAACAAAAACCAACAACTGAGGGAGAATGTCAACACCTAGCTATACCCTGTCCCTCAATGGGAACAATGGACCAAATGGACATTGCCATAAATGAACAGGACAGAAGTCCTAGTGCAACTCTGAATGATTGTGTGGACCTCTGAAGGTTTCTGCAGAGCCACACAGCACCCCTGGCTCTGGCAAACGCCAAGGCTTGATGAGGAACTGAGCTCCAAGCAGACCAGAGTCGGGAGGGAAACAGATGTTCTCCAGAAGCTTGCACTTCCCCTTAATAAGCAGCAGTTTGGGGAATATGAGATCCCAGCAAAGGCACTAGACACAATTACCAGACTTAGCCCTTTGAGAGCCTGTTGCAAAATCAGAGTCAACACTTTTCCTTTTGTTTAAAAACGTATAAAAGATGTGGGAAATATATTTGCAAATTGCAGTTATGTTATTATTCTGTTTGTATTTCTATTTGGTCCATTTGGTACCCTCACTGAGCACTTTATTAGGAACATTTTTACTTTGTTACACCTACTTATTCATGTGATTGTCTAATCAGCCAATTGTGTGGCAGCAGTGCAATGCATACAATCATGTAGATACGGGTCAGGAGCTTCAGTTAATGTTCACATCAACCATCAGAATGGGGAAAAAATGTGATCTCAGTGACTTTGACCGTGGAATGATTGTTGGTGGCAGACAGGGTGATTTGAGTTTCTCAGAAACTGCTGATCTCCTAGGACTCTAAGTGGATAGGCTACAGGAGTAGGTCTAAAAGAATGAGTCTAATAAATACCTAATGAAGTGCTTGGTGAGTATTACACGTGACCTCTTTTTTAAATCTGTGGAAAATAACATTAATGAAGTTGTAAAGAAGTGCAAAGCAGGTTAATATTAGAACATTCATCAGTGTTGGAATTTGGGGAGATCAATTTAAAAAAAGTTTCATTTTTTCAATACTTTCATGCAAATGCAGCATTAAACGAAACTTGACAGTTCTCAGAATTTTCTCAAATAAAGCAGAGTATGTATAGAACTATATACAGAACCATGAAAATGCACCAATCTGCATCGAGGGCAAGGGTCAGCAGCCCTGGTCCTGTAGAGCGAGTAGCTCTGCTGGTTTCTGTTTCCATCTTAAAATCTGCACTAAATTCAGACCCCAGTAACCAGTAGAAGTGAGTGAACAGTGTAATCAACTGCACTAATTGCTGAGATGCAGAGAAACAAAGACCAACAGAGCCTCTTTGGCCTTGTCAGACTTATACGTCACATTTAGGGTGAGGTCTGCCATTCATTGCCCCTCAAAAAGATAACCCGAGTGAAGAAGCAACAGAGTTTGGTTATTCTCCCTGTGTGTGTGGGTCTCCTCTGGGTACTTTGTGTTGTGTCGGCATAGCTGCACTTTCCCCTATAACATTCCACTGAATGCTCAAGAGCTGCCATCAGTTATATTGAATAAAAATGTGATTTCTTTCTTTCCATGACCTTAAATCTGTCTCTGCCTTCTCATAGCTATGATAGCACCATTAAAAGGGTTTATCCAGAAATGTGTTTAATGTTAATAACACATCACTCACTGTCACACCCATTGTGTGCGTAGCTCGTACAATGTACAATCAGCTGGCCCGCATTCTTAATCTCATCACCCATCAATTCCACTTCCACTGTGTTTGTGTGTCAGAGACGCAAATTCAACATCAGCACATTGCAATGTGTGCATGTGCATGCTGTACGTGAGGGTGCCTGAAAAGAGTGGCAGAGAGTGAGTGAGAGAGAGGAACATTAGCACAGCAACAGCGTGATCAAATCACTCATACACACACCCTCTGCTCACTCACACACACACACGCTCTGCTCACTCATACACACACTCCGCTCACTCACACACACGCTCTGCTCACTCACACACACACACTCTGCTCACTCACACACACACAGTCTGCTCACTCATACACACGCTCTGCTCACTCATACACACACGCTCTGCTCACTCGCTCACACACACGCTCTGCTCACTCACACACACACTCTGCTCACTCACTCACACACACGCTCTGCTCACTCACACACACGCTCTGCTCACTCACACACACACTCTGCTCACTCACACACACACACACTCTGCTCACTCACTCACACACACGCTCTGCTCACTCACACACACGCTCTGCTCACTCACACACACGCTCCTCTCACTCACACACACACACTCTGCTCACTCATACACACGCTCTGCTCACTCATACACACGCTCTGCTCACTCACACACACACTCTGCTCACTCACACACACACGCTCTGCTCACTCACACACACGCTCTGCTCACTCATACACGCTCTGCTCACTTACACACAAACTCTGCTCACTCACACACACACGCTCTGCTCACTCACACACGCTCTGCTCACTCATACACACACACTCTGCTCACTCACACACACACGCTCCGCTCACTCATACACACATGCTCTGCTCACTCACACACACTCCGCTCACTCACACACACACGCTCTGCTCACTCATACACACACTCTGCTCACTCATACACACACTCTGCTCACTCACACACACACTCCGCTCACTCACACACACACGCTCTGCTCACTCACACACACACACTCTGCTCACTCATACACACACTCTGCTCACTCATACACACACTCTGCTCACTCATACACACACACTCTGCTCACTCACACACACGCTCTGCTCACTCATACACACACTCTGCTCACTCATACACACACTCTGCTCACTCACACACACACTCTGCTCACTCACACACACGCTCTGCTCACTCACACACACGCTCTGCTCACTCACACACACGCTCTGCTCACTCATACACACACTCTGCTCACTCATACACACACGCTCTGCTCACTCACACACACGCTCTGCTCACTCACACACACGCTCTGCTCACTCACACACACGCTCTGCTCACTCACACACACGCTCTGCTCACTCACACACACGCTCTGCTCACTCACACACACGCTCTGCTCACTCACACACACGCTCTGCTCACTCATACACACGCTCTGCTCACTCACACACACGCTCTGCTCACTCATACACACGCTCTGCTCACTCACACACACGCTCTGCTCACTCACACACACGCTCTGCTCACTCACACACGCTCTGCTCACTCATACACACGCTCTGCTCACTCACACACACGCTCTGCTCACTCACACACACGCTCTGCTCACTCATACACACACGCTCTGCTCACTCACACACACACGCTCTGCTCACTCAGACACACGCTCTGCTCACTCACACACACGCTCTGCTCACTCATACACACACTCTGCTCACTCACACACACACGCTCTGCTCACTCATACACACGCTCTGCTCACTCATACACACACTCTGCTCACTCACACACACACGCTCTGCTCACTCACACACACACTCTGCTCACTCATACACACACACTCCGCTCACTCACACACACACGCTCTGCTCACTCATACACACACACTCTGCTCACTCATACACACACACTCTGCTCACTCACACACACACTCTGCTCACTCATACACACACTCTGCTCACTCACACACACACTCTGCTCACTCACACACACACTCTGCTCACTCACACACACACTCTGCTCACTCACACACACACTCTGCTCACTCACACACACACTCTGCTCACTCACACACACACTCTGCTCACTCATACACACACGCTCTGCTCACTCATACACACACGCTCCGCTCACTCACACACACACGCTCTGCTCACTCATACACACACCCTCTGCTCACTCATACACACGCTCTGCTCACTCATACACACGCTCTGCTCACTCACACACACACTCTGCTCACTCATACACACGCTCTGCTCACTCATACACACACGCTCTGCTCACTCACACACACACGCTCTGCTCACTCACACACACACTCTGCTCACTCACACACACACTCTGCTCACTCATACACACACACTCCGCTCACTCACACACACACGCTCTGCTCACTCACACACACACTCTGCTCACTCATACACACACACTCCGCTCACTCACACACACACGCTCTGCTCACTCACACACACACTCTGCTCACTCATACACACACACTCCGCTCACTCACACACACACGCTCTGCTCACTCATACACACACACTCTGCTCACTCATACACACACACTCTGCTCACTCATACACACGCTCTGCTCACTCACACACACACTCTGCTCACTCACACACACACTCTGCTCACTCACAAACACACTCTGCTCACTCACACACACACTCTGCTCACTCATACACACACGCTCTGCTCACTCATACACACACGCTCCGCTCACTCACACACACACTCTGCTCACTCATACACACACCCTCTGCTCACTCATACACACGCTCTGCTCACTCATACACACGCTCTGCTCACTCACACACACACTCTGCTCACTCATACACACGCTCTGCTCACTCATACACACACGCTCTGCTCACTCACACACACACGCTCTGCTCACTCATACACACACTCTCTGCTCACTCACACACACACGCTCTGCTCACTCACACACACACTCTGCTCACTCATACACACACGCTCTGCTCACTCACACACACACTCTGCTCACTCATACACACGCTCTGCTCACTCACACACACACGCTCTGCTCACTCACACACACACTCTGCTCACTCATACACACACGCTCTGCTCACTCACACACACACTCTGCTCACTCATACACACGCTCTGCTCACTCACACACACACGCTCTGCTCACTCACACACACACTCTGCTCACTCATACACACACTCTCTGCTCACTCATACACACACGCTCCGCTCACTCACACACACACGCTCTGCTCACTCATACACACACCCTCTGCTCACTCATACACACGCTCTGCTCACTCATACACACGCTCTGCTCACTCACACACACACTCTGCTCACTCATACACACGCTCTGCTCACTCACACACACACTCTGCTCACTCATACACACACTCTGCTCACTCACACACACACGCTCTGCTCACTCACACACACACTCTGCTCACTCATACACACACACTCCGCTCACTCACACACACACGCTCTGCTCACACACACACACACTCCGCTCGCTCACACATACACGCTCTGCTCACTCACACACACGCTCTGCTCACTCACACACACACTCTACTCACTCATACACACACGCTCTTCTCACTCATACACACACTCTGCTCACTCATACACACACACTCCGCTCACTCACACACACACGCTCTGCTCACTCACACACACGCTCTGCTCACTCACACACACGCTCTGCTCACTCACACACACACTCTGCTCACTCATACACACACACTCCGCTCACTCACACACACGCTCTGCTCACTCACACACACGCTCTGCTCACTCATACACACACTCCGCTCACTCACTCACACACTCTGCTCACTCACACACACACTCTGCTCACTCATACACACACTCTGCTCACTCACACACACGCTCTGCTCACTCACAAACACGCTCTGCTCACTCACACACACACTCTGCTCATTCATACACACGCTCTGCTCACTCATACACACACTCCGCTCACTCACACGCTCTGCTCACTCACTCACACGCTCTGCTCACACACACACGCTCTGCTCACTCATACACACACGCTCTGCTCACTCATACACACACGCTCCGCTCACTCACACACACACTCTGCTCACTCATACACACACTCTGCTCACTCATACACACGCTCTGCTCACTCATACACACACTCTGCTCACTCACACACACACGCTCTGCTCACTCGCACACACACTCTGCTCACTCATACACACACACTCCGCTCACACACACACGCTCTGCTCACTCATACACACACACTCTGCTCACTCATACACACACACTCTGCTCACTCATACACACGCTCTGCTCACTCACACACACACGCTCTGCTCACTCACACACACACTCTGCTCACTCACACACACACTCTGCTCACTCATACACACACGCTCTGCTCACTCATACACACACGCTCCGCTCACTCACACACACACTCTGCTCACTCATACACACACCCTCTGCTCACTCATACACACGCTCTGCTCACTCATACACACGCTCTGCTCACTCACACACACACTCTGCTCACTCATACACACGCTCTGCTCACTCATACACACACGCTCTGCTCACTCACACACACACGCTCTGCTCACTCATACACACACTCTCTGCTCACTCACACACACACGCTCTGCTCACTCACACACACACTCTGCTCACTCATACACACACGCTCTGCTCACTCACACACACACTCTGCTCACTCATACACACGCTCTGCTCACTCACACACACACGCTCTGCTCACTCACACACACACTCTGCTCACTCATACACACACGCTCTGCTCACTCACACACACACTCTGCTCACTCATACACACGCTCTGCTCACTCACACACACACGCTCTGCTCACTCACACACACACTCTGCTCACTCATACACACACTCTCTGCTCACTCATACACACACGCTCCGCTCACTCACACACACACGCTCTGCTCACTCATACACACACCCTCTGCTCACTCATACACACGCTCTGCTCACTCATACACACGCTCTGCTCACTCACACACACACTCTGCTCACTCATACACACGCTCTGCTCACTCACACACACACTCTGCTCACTCATACACACACTCTGCTCACTCACACACACACGCTCTGCTCACTCACACACACACTCTGCTCACTCATACACACACACTCCGCTCACTCACACACACACGCTCTGCTCACACACACACACACTCCGCTCGCTCACACACACACGCTCTGCTCACTCACACACACGCTCTGCTCACTCACACACACACTCTACTCACTCATACACACACGCTCCTCTCACTCATACACACACTCTTCTCACTCATACACACACACTCCGCTCACTCACACACACACGCTCTGCTCACTCACACACACGCTCTGCTCACTCACACACACGCTCTGCTCACTCACACACACACTCTGCTCACTCATACACACACACTCCGCTCACTCACACACACGCTCTGCTCACTCACACACACGCTCTGCTCACTCATACACACACTCCGCTCACTCACTCACACACTCTGCTCACTCACACACACACTCTGCTCACTCATACACACACTCTGCTCACTCACACACACGCTCTGCTCACTCACAAACACGCTCTGCTCACTCACACACACACTCTGCTCATTCATACACACGCTCTGCTCACTCATACACACACTCCGCTCACTCACACGCTCTGCTCACTCACTCACACGCTCTGCTCACACACACACGCTCTGCTCACTCATACACACACGCTCTGCTCACTCATACACACACGCTCCGCTCACTCACACACACACTCTGCTCACTCATACACACACTCTGCTCACTCATACACACGCTCTGCTCACTCATACACACACTCTGCTCACTCACACACACACGCTCTGCTCACTCGCACACACACTCTGCTCACTCATACACACACACTCCGCTCACACACACACGCTCTGCTCACTCATACACACACACTCTGCTCACTCATACACACACACTCTGCTCACTCATACACACGCTCTGCTCACTCACACACACACGCTCTGCTCACTCACACACACACTCTGCTCACTCACACACACACTCTGCTCACTCATACACACACGCTCTGCTCACTCATACACACACGCTCCGCTCACTCACACACACACTCTGCTCACTCATACACACACCCTCTGCTCACTCATACACACGCTCTGCTCACTCATACACACGCTCTGCTCACTCACACACACACTCTGCTCACTCATACACACGCTCTGCTCACTCATACACACACGCTCTGCTCACTCACACACACACGCTCTGCTCACTCATACACACACTCTCTGCTCACTCACACACACACGCTCTGCTCACTCACACACACACTCTGCTCACTCATACACACACGCTCTGCTCACTCATACACACGCTCTGCTCACTCACACACACACGCTCTGCTCACTCACACACACACTCTGCTCACTCATACACACACGCTCTGCTCACTCACACACACACTCTGCTCACTCATACACACGCTCTGCTCACTCACACACACACGCTCTGCTCACTCACACACACACTCTGCTCACTCATACACACACTCTGCTCACTCATACACACACTCTGCTCACTCACACACACGCTCTGCTCACTCACACACACGCTCTGCTCACTCACACACACGCTCTGCTCACTCACACACACACTCTGCTCACTCATACACACACACTCCGCTCACTCACACACACGCTCTGCTCACTCACACACACGCTCTGCTCACTCATACACACACTCCGCTCACTCACTCACACACTCTGCTCACTCACACACACACTCTGCTCACTCATACACACACTCTGCTCACTCATACACACACGCTCTGCTCACTCACACACACACTCTGCTCACTCATACACACGCTCTGCTCACTCACACACACACGCTCTGCTCACTCACACACACACTCTGCTCACTCATACACACACTCTCTGCTCACTCACACACACACTCTGCTCACTCATACACACACTCTGCTCACTCACACACACGCTCTGCTCACTCACAAACACGCTCTGCTCACTCACACACACACTCTGCTCATTCATACACACGCTCTGCTCACTCATACACACACTCCGCTCACTCACACGCTCTGCTCACTCACTCACACGCTCTGCTCACACACACACGCTCTGCTCACTCATACACACACGCTCTGCTCACTCATACACACACGCTCCGCTCACTCACACACACACTCTGCTCACTCATACACACACTCTGCTCACTCATACACACGCTCTGCTCACTCATACACACACTCTGCTCACTCACACACACACGCTCTGCTCACTCGCACACACACTCTGCTCACTCATACACACACACTCCGCTCACACACACACGCTCTGCTCACTCATACACACACACTCTGCTCACTCATACACACACACTCTGCTCACTCATACACACGCTCTGCTCACTCACACACACACGCTCTGCTCACTCACACACACACTCTGCTCACTCACACACACACTCTGCTCACTCATACACACACGCTCTGCTCACTCATACACACACGCTCCGCTCACTCACACACACACTCTGCTCACTCATACACACACCCTCTGCTCACTCATACACACGCTCTGCTCACTCATACACACGCTCTGCTCACTCACACACACACTCTGCTCACTCATACACACGCTCTGCTCACTCATACACACACGCTCTGCTCACTCACACACACACGCTCTGCTCACTCATACACACACTCTCTGCTCACTCACACACACACGCTCTGCTCACTCACACACACACTCTGCTCACTCATACACACACGCTCTGCTCACTCACACACACACTCTGCTCACTCATACACACGCTCTGCTCACTCACACACACACGCTCTGCTCACTCACACACACACTCTGCTCACTCATACACACACGCTCTGCTCACTCACACACACACTCTGCTCACTCATACACACGCTCTGCTCACTCACACACACACGCTCTGCTCACTCACACACACACTCTGCTCACTCATACACACACTCTCTGCTCACTCACACACACACGCTCTGCTCACTCACACACACACTCTGCTCACTCATACACACACGCTCTGCTCACTCACACACACACTCTGCTCACTCATACACACACACTCCGCTCACTCACACACACACGCTCTGCTCACACACACACACACTCCGCTCACTCACACACACACGCTCTGCTCACTCACACACACGCTCTGCTCACTCACACACACACTCTGCTCACTCATACACACACGCTCTGCTCACTCACACACACACGCTCTGCTCACTCATACACACACTCTGCTCACTCACACACACACTCTGCTCACTCACACACACACACTCTGCTCACTCATACACACGCTCTGCTCACTCATACACACGCTCTGCTCACTCACACACACACTCTGCTCACTCACACACACGCTCTGCTCACTCATACACACGCTTCGCTCACTCATACACACACTCTGCTCACTCACACACACACTCCGCTCACTCATACACACACGCTCTACTATAGATGAAAATATCGATTTTGGGCCCATAATCAATATTTTAGAACTTCAGAAATCAAATAAACAAAATGTACTTTTAGTACTAAAGTCTCAGCTTTCATATCTACACCTAGCGTTATCGCTAACGTTAGCTATAGATAGTCTGACTGGTGTTCAACTAGTTCACTCTCCAAATAATGTAATAATGCCAAAATACAAACAAAAACAATTGTTTAGTCTTACCGGTGAAAGGTATTTGGATTGTGCGACCGATGGTTCATAAGGTCCCAGCCGACACAAGACTCAGGCATCTTTATCCAGTACAGTCCAGTCCATTCCAGAGTAGAGTTACAGTAAGTTGCCCGGACCAATATGGCGGCGACGTTGACATACGATCCAGCGGTCGATGCGGCGTCTATTTTTTTATTCGATTTGATTTATTGACAAAGGCAATACATAAGTATAAAAAACATACAGTATGTCTCTGCCTTGTCAGGGATAAAAACGAAAAGAAAGTCCAAGACTTATTTCCATCGTTGTCCCTGCTGTACCAGTGTCCAAGTGGAGACAGGCATCTGTTTAGAGTGCTTTGAGCAATTATACTATAAAATACGAGTGCAATAATACAATAATACAAGTACAATGGTAAAACAATACATCATGAGTTCTCGATGGAACCAAAGCGCACATCATATTACATCATCGGGCACATAGCTTATACATGAAGGTCGCTTAACAAGTTTCCTGATCCTTGTTTTAAAACACCCTGCACTTTCAACTTCTTTTATGGAGAGAGGCAGTTTCTTCCACTCTACAGCACCAGCATAGATAAGATACTCCTCCTGTCTTTATCCAGCGCTTGTAGAGGGCTACATTTCCCAGACTAGCTCTAGTGTGGTGTCCATGTGCTATTTTCTTTAAATAATTGTTAAAATAATTTGGGGCTCTACTGTTGGCTGTCTGGCTCTGACCTCGACTGGTAACCACTGGAGTTGTATAAACTGCCTTGCCCACGCCGCTTCTGTGGTTAAGGCCCAGGACTACTCTGATTAGTTAATTCTGTGCTACCTGAAGTTTCTGTTTCAGGGCTTTGTTGTATGTGTACATGTCTATGGGTATACAGGCAGTGAGGAGAAGAGACTGTGGTGAGCCCATGCAGAGCTGAGAGTATTCATACACACCAGAGAGGCAGCCGGTAAGACAGCGGGCTGTTTAATAATGAAGACTGTTGCTGCGGACGATCATTGCTGCCAGCTAATTGTTTGCTAGCGCACTAGCTTAGCCACGAAGTCGATCGCGCAGTAACGCGTGGCTTGTTAACTCTTTAAACGTGTGCTGATGCCTCGTTAATTTTTCTGAACCTGCCAACCTTGAAAGTATTTATTAATGTGATACTTAAGTGTAAAAAGTAGGAACGGGTTATGGCGAGTGCTGCTAATTTATTAAGTGCAACTAAATTGCTTCACTTGGTCACGAGATTTGGTGAATTAATGAAGGATGAAGTAAGTTCGTTGTATGGTGGGTTCTGCTGCGGTAGAAATTCATGATTGGGGGCATAATTTAAACATTGCATTAGTTAGGAATTGCATAATTCAATTTAATACTCATTTAAATAAATATGACCATAAAATGCAATTCGTGTCAAAATACAGTTCATGGTAACATACAATTAAAGTTAAAATGGAGTCAATGGAAAACGTAAATAAATTCATACTTACCTGAAACTAAGCTGAAGTAATTATGAACAGCAGTGGGTAACTTTAATGCACTTATTGTATATAAGGTAAAAAAGACACTTTGGGTTTCACAGTATTTATTAATGTGTTTTTCATATTACAGTTATTTGCAATAGCATGTACAGAATTTAGAATATATAATGCACATAACAATCTGGCAGGGAACTAACAAAACAGACAAGTATATATAGGGAGATAACTAAGGGAAATAATGATCAGGCATGCAAGAAAACCAGGAAGTGAAAGCAGGTGAAACGAATGAATGGGAGACAGGCAGACTACAGACAGCACAAGAGGGTAATAATACACAGAAACGCTAACAACTTATACAAGACATAGAAAACATGAAACCTAACAAGAACCAAAAATATAATCTATCCCTAACTCGCGAAAACAAAAAGGAGTGAGTCTCCTGCAAGTAAACTTCCCTACACTGACCTAAACTCTCTAAAAGGTGCTAAACCAGGGGTGTCCACTCTTATACAGAAAGGGCCGGTGTGTGTGCAGGTTGTTGTTTTAGCACAGGACTTAGACAGCTGATTCTACTCATCAAGCTCTTGATTAAAGCAAGGAAGGAGATAGTTCTAGTCAAACCTGAAGAGTACTGCTATGGTGAGAAACCACAACTGTGTCATGGTGTGGTTATGAACAGGGAGGAGGGTAAGGAGCAGCTCTCTGTAGGGAAGAGAGTAAGGAGCAGCTCTCTGTAGGGAGGAGGGTAGGAGCAGCTCTGTAGGGAGGGGGTAAGGAGCAGCTCTCTGTAGGGAAGATAGTAAGGAGCAGCTCTCTGTAGGGAAGAGAGTAAGGGGCACCTCTCTGTAGGGAGGAGGGTAAGAAGCAGCTCTCTGTAGGGAAGAGGGTAAAGAGCAGCTCTCTGTAGGGAAGAGAGTAAGTAGCACCTCTCTGTAGGGAAGAGGGTAAGGAGCAGCTAATGTGACACATTCTCTCTCTCTCTCTCTCTCGCTCTCTCTAGGTCACTGTTCCCATGATGCAGTGCTGTATGTAATGTTTGTGTTGAGGCTGGTGGAGTTTGTGTTGGTGACTCTGGCAGTGTTTCTGTTAATCCATCTGCATTATAAAGTTTTCACTCAGAATAGGTAACTACCCCTATCATGACTCCAGTCACACACCCACACACACACACACACACACACACACACCTCACACACTCACACACACACACTCACACACACACACACACCTCACACACTCACCCACACACCCACACGCACTCACACACGCATATATACACACACACATACATACCCACCCACCCTCACACATACACACACACACACATACATACACCCATCCACACACACACACACACACATACCCACCTTCACCCACACACACACACTCACACACACACCCACACACACTCACACACACACACCTCACACACACACACACACACACCTCACACACACTCACCCACACACACACACTCACACACACACCCACACACACTCACACACACACACACCTCACACACTCACACACACTCACACACACACCCACACACACTCACACACACACACACACCTCACACACTCACACACACCCTCACCCACACACACACACTCACACACACACCCACACACACACACACTCACACACACACCCACAAACACACTCACACACGCATATATATACACACACACATGGGTCATTTTCTCAATTGATTCTTAATTGACAATGTGTGTTAACATAACGACAATCACATGATTACAAATAACCTTTTAATTCTGGTCTTACAGCAAGGTCAAGGAGACAAAATACTGATAAATGTTAGTGGCTAGCTTCATGTGTTTTGTTTTGGTAAAACCCCCCTTCTGGAAAAGTGTGTATAAGAGTCTTACTTTGTCTGATTCAAATCAGAAAGCTGGTAAGCTTTCTCACTTTCTGTTATTTCTTTGCAAATAAATACAAAAAGTGTAGCTATTGTTGTTTTTACTGGGATCTGTTTCATCAGACGATGCTCACCTGTGAAATGTCCAAAAAGGCATTTTTCCCTAACACTCACACACACACACACACATACACACCTTCACACACACCCACTCACACACACACACACACACACACATACACAAATACCTATACACTCTCACACAGACATACAAACTCTCACATACACCCACTCGAACACACACACATACTCACACACACACAAACACACACACACACACACACACACACACACACACACACATACACACACTCACACATGCATGCACACACACGCATACATAATGTCCTGTAAATAAGTGTGTTGTACACATTATGACAGCTGACTGCTTAAAGCCCTGTTACTTCCTGCTGTCTGCAGTGAGTGCTGATCCAAATGTAAAGGGCTTCATCTTACTGCAGACACACTGAACAAACTCAGGGAAGCTCCACACAGACCAGTGCAGTGCTTTCCCCAAAGGCTGCTGCTCATTTGGTAAAGTGTGTGAATGATCTGTGAAAGTGTAACACTGTAAATGTAAAACCTGTTCACTTGTGTTTAAACAGAAAAAGACTGACACTACTTGTCCTGCATGTTTTATGTCATGTTTTTCCCCACGGCTGCTTCTCACTGGGGTTCTGCAGGAAACAGGAACTGCTTCCAGAAAGCAGATGTGTTCTCTGGCACTTTGCCTCATTGAGTGGATATTTTTAACAGCGCTTTCACTCTGCAGTCCAGCAGCTGAACTGCGCAGTCACTGGGTCCAAGAATCCTTCATGCGCAGCTGGGCAAGTGTGTAGCTAATGACACAGTGTTCTTACAGCAGTGTGTAGCTAATGACAAGTGTGTAGCTAAGGACACAGTGTTATTACAGCAGTGTGTAGCTAATGACACAATGTTATTACAGCAGTGTGTAGCTAATGACACAGTGTTCCTACAGCAGTGTGTAGCTAATGACACGGTGTTCTTACAGCAGTGTGTAGCTAATGACACAGTGTTCTTACAGCAGTGTGTAGATAATGACACAGTGTTCCTACAGCAGTGTGTAGCTAATGACAGTGTTCTTACAGCAGTGTGTAGCTAATGACACAGTGTTCCTACAGCAGTGTGTAGCTAATGACACAGTGTTCTTACAGCAGTGTGTAGCTTATGACACAGTGTTCTTACAGCAGTGTGTAGCTAATGACACAGTGTTCCTACAGCAGTGTGTAGCTAATGACACAGTGTTCCTTCAGCAGTGTGTAGCTAATGACACAGTGTTCTTACAGCAGTGTGTAGCTAATGACACAGTGCTCCTACAGCAGTGTGCAGCTAATGACACAGTGTTCTTACAGCAGTGTGTAGCTAATGACACAGTGTTCTTACAGCAGTGTGTAGCTAATGACACAGTGTTCTTACAGCAGTGTGTAGCTAATGACACAGTGTTCTTACAGCAGTGTGTAGATAATGACACAGTGTTCCTACAGCAGTGTGTAGCTAATGACAGTGTTCTTACAGCAGTGTGTAGCTAATGACACAGTGTTCCTACAGCAGTGTGTAGCTAATTACACTGTGTTCTTACAGCAGTGTGTAGCTAATGACACAGTGTTATTACAGCAGTGTGTAGCTAATGACACAGTGCTCTTACAGCAGTGTGTAGCTAATGACACAGTGTTCTTACAGCAGTGTGTAGCTAATGACACAGTGTTCTTACAGCAGTGTGTAGCTAATGACAGTGTTCTTACAGCAGTGTGTAGCTAATGACACAGTGTTCTTACAGCAGTGTGTAGCTAATGACACAGTGTTCTTACAGCAGTGTGTAGCTAATGACACAGTGTTATTACAGCAGTGTGTAGCTAATGACACAGTGTTCCTACAGCAGTGTGTAGCTAATGACACAGTGTTCTTACAGCAGTGTGTAGTTCATGACACAGTGAATTAATTCAGGTATTATTTGAGCCCAAAGATTTATTGTTTTAGCGTCAATCAGATAAAAAATGTAATTGTCACACGAGGATAAAAAGATTAGTCACACAATGTCACAGAAATAAGGCATTCTATCAGAATGATTACAAAGCTCATGGATACAGCAAATATATATATATATATGAAGTCAGTCAATTATTTCATAAAATGACACTGAAAAGCAACGGTACACAAATATTTCAGATTGTCAGTTATTCGGTGTGTACTGATGTGACATAAGATTAACCACCCCCCACATTAATGTATGACACTAAAGGAAATAACTGAGATTCGCTTCATAAACGAGAAAACCCCAGCAATATTTATAACACTTTCCCTCTGAGATCCCTCTGTCACACCTCACCTGCACCTCCTGCTCCAGTACTCAGTGACATCTGTTCCTCACTCTGCTCCAGTACTCAGTGACTCTGTTCCTCACTCTGCTCCAGTGCTCAGTGACTCTGTTCCTCACTCTTCTCCAGTGCTCAGTGACTCTGTTCCTCACTCTGCTCCAGTACTCAGTGACTCTGTTCCTCACTCTGCTCCAGTACTCAGTGACTCTGTTCCTCTCTGCTCCAGTACTCAGTGACTCTGTTCCTCACTGTGCTCCAGTACTCAGTGACTCTGTTCCTCACTGTGCTCCAGTACTCAGTGACTCTGTTCCTCACTCTGCTCCAGTACTCAGTGACTCTGTTCCTCACTCTGCTCCAGTATTCAGTGACTCTGTTCCTGACTGTGCTCCAGTACTCAGTGACTCTGTTCCTCACTCTGCTCCAGTACTCAGTGACTCTGTTCCTCACTCTGCTCCAGTACTCAGTGACTCTGTTCCTCACTCTGCTCCAGTACTCAGTGACTCTGTTCCTCACTCTGCTCCAGTACTCAGTGACTCTGTTCCACACTCTGCTCCAGTACTCAGTGACTCTGTTCCTCACTCTGCTCCAGTGCTCAGTGACTCTGTTCCTCACTCTGCTCCAGTACTCAGTGACTGTGTTCCTCACTCTGCTCAGGTACTCAGTGACTGTGTTCCTCACTCTGCTCCAGTACTTAGTTACTCTGTTCCTCACTCTGCTCCAGTACTCAGTGACTATGTTCCTCACTCTGCTCCAGTACTCAGTGACTGTGTTCCTCACTCTGCTCCAGTACTCAGTAACAGTGACACACATGCACTCACACACATATACACACACAAATACCTATACAGTGCATGCACACACTCACACACATTTACATTTACATTTACATTTTAGTCATTTGGCAGACGCTTTTAATCCAAAGCGACTTACAAGTGCATAGGTTCTACCATAAATCAGAGCATCACATCCAGAAACTAGCAAAATACACAGGAAATGCTGTTCTAAACATAGTTGTCATCAGAAGTGCATTTATTTATTTATTTATTTATTTATTTTTTGGGTGGGGGGGGTTAGACAAGGATAGGGATATCAGAAAGGAGGGGCAGGGGAAATCAGGAGGGAGGACTAAGGTAGAGTTTGAAAAGGTGGGTTTTGAGTCTGCGTCGAAATAGGGGGAGGGATTCTGCTGTTCTGACAGTGGTAGGCAAGTCATTCCACCACTGAGGAACCAGAACGGAAAACAGGCGTGAACGTGCAGCTCGACCGCCAGGTGCATGTAGAGAGGGAACCGTAAGGCGACCAGAGCGGGCAGACCGGAGTGGTCTAGCTGGGGAGTAGGGAGTGATCAGGGATTGTATGTAAGGTGGGGCAGTCCCCTTAGCAGCCTGAAATGCCAACACTAGGGCCTTGAAACGGATGCGTGCGGCAATAGGAAGCCAGTGGAGTGTGTAGCTAATGACACAGTGTTCTTACAGCAGTGTGTAGCTTATGACACAGTGTTCTTACAGCAGTGTGTAGCTAATGACACAGTGTTCCTACAGCAGTGTGTAGCTAATGACACAGTGTTCCTTCAGCAGTGTGTAGCTAATGACACAGTGTTCTTACAGCAGTGTGTAGCTAATGACACAGTGCTCCTACAGCAGTGTGCAGCTAATGACACAGTGTTCTTACAGCAGTGTGTAGCTAATGACACAGTGTTCTTACAGCAGTGTGTAGCTAATGACACAGTGTTCTTACAGCAGTGTGTAGCTAATGACACAGTGTTCTTACAGCAGTGTGTAGATAATGACACAGTGTTCCTACAGCAGTGTGTAGCTAATGACAGTGTTCTTACAGCAGTGTGTAGCTAATGACACAGTGTTCCTACAGCAGTGTGTAGCTAATTACACTGTGTTCTTACAGCAGTGTGTAGCTAATGACACAGTGTTATTACAGCAGTGTGTAGCTAATGACACAGTGCTCTTACAGCAGTGTGTAGCTAATGACACAGTGTTCTTACAGCAGTGTGTAGCTAATGACACAGTGTTCTTACAGCAGTGTGTAGCTAATGACAGTGTTCTTACAGCAGTGTGTAGCTAATGACACAGTGTTCTTACAGCAGTGTGTAGCTAATGACACAGTGTTCTTACAGCAGTGTGTAGCTAATGACACAGTGTTATTACAGCAGTGTGTAGCTAATGACACAGTGTTCCTACAGCAGTGTGTAGCTAATGACACAGTGTTCTTACAGCAGTGTGTAGTTCATGACACAGTGAATTAATTCAGGTATTATTTGAGCCCAAAGATTTATTGTTTTAGCGTCAATCAGATAAAAAATGTAATTGTCACACGAGGATAAAAAGATTAGTCACACAATGTCACAGAAATAAGGCATTCTATCAGAATGATTACAAAGCTCATGGATACAGCAAATATATATATATATATGAAGTCAGTCAATTATTTCATAAAATGACACTGAAAAGCAACGGTACACAAATATTTCAGATTGTCAGTTATTCGGTGTGTACTGATGTGACATAAGATTAACCACCCCCCACATTAATGTATGACACTAAAGGAAATAACTGAGATTCGCTTCATAAACGAGAAAACCCCAGCAATATTTATAACACTTTCCCTCTGAGATCCCTCTGTCACACCTCACCTGCACCTCCTGCTCCAGTACTCAGTGACATCTGTTCCTCACTCTGCTCCAGTACTCAGTGACTCTGTTCCTCACTCTGCTCCAGTGCTCAGTGACTCTGTTCCTCACTCTTCTCCAGTGCTCAGTGACTCTGTTCCTCACTCTGCTCCAGTACTCAGTGACTCTGTTCCTCACTCTGCTCCAGTACTCAGTGACTCTGTTCCTCTCTGCTCCAGTACTCAGTGACTCTGTTCCTCACTGTGCTCCAGTACTCAGTGACTCTGTTCCTCACTGTGCTCCAGTACTCAGTGACTCTGTTCCTCACTCTGCTCCAGTACTCAGTGACTCTGTTCCTCACTCTGCTCCAGTATTCAGTGACTCTGTTCCTGACTGTGCTCCAGTACTCAGTGACTCTGTTCCTCACTCTGCTCCAGTACTCAGTGACTCTGTTCCTCACTCTGCTCCAGTACTCAGTGACTCTGTTCCTCACCCTGCTCCAGTACTCAGTGACTCTGTTCCTCACTCTGCTCCAGTACTCAGTGACTCTGTTCCACACTCTGCTCCAGTACTCAGTGACTCTGTTCCTCACTCTGCTCCAGTGCTCAGTGACTCTGTTCCTCACTCTGCTCCAGTACTTAGTTACTCTGTTCCTCACTCTGCTCCAGTACTCAGTGACTATGTTCCTCACTCTGCTCCAGTACTCAGTGACTGTGTTCCTCACTCTGCTCCAGTACTCAGTAACAGTGACACACATGCACTCACACACATATACACACACAAATACCTATACAGTGCATGCACACACTCACACACATTTACATTTACATTTACATTTTAGTCATTTGGCAGACGCTTTTAATCCAAAGCGACTTACAAGTGCATAGGTTCTACCATAAATCAGAGCATCACATCCAGAAACTAGCAAAATACACAGGAAATGCTGTTCTAAACATAGTTGTCATCAGAAGTGCATTTATTTATTTATTTATTTATTTATTTTTTGGGTGGGGGGGGTTAGACAAGGATAGGGATATCAGAAAGGAGGGGCAGGGGAAATCAGGAGGGAGGACTAAGGTAGAGTTTGAAAAGGTGGGTTTTGAGTCTGCGTCGAAATAGGGGGAGGGATTCTGCTGTTCTGACAGTGGTAGGCAAGTCATTCCACCACTGAGGAACCAGAACGGAAAACAGGCGTGAACGTGCAGCTCGACCGCCAGGTGCATGTAGAGAGGGAACCGTAAGGCGACCAGAGCGGGCAGACCGGAGTGGTCGAGCTGGGGAGTAGGGAGTGATCAGGGATTGTATGTAAGGTGGGGCAGTCCCCTTAGCAGCCTGAAATGCCAACACTAGGGCCTTGAAACGGATGCGTGCGGCAATAGGAAGCCAGTGGAGGCCAATGAGAAGCGGGGTGACATGAGCCGACCTGGGCTGACTGGTGATCAGGCGGGCTGCAGCATTCTGGACCAGCTGGAGGGGCTTGATGGCACATGCTGGGAGACCGGCTAGGAGGGAGTTGCAGTAATCCAGGCGGGAAATGACGAGCGCCTGGACTAGGAGCTGGGTGGCTTTCTCAGTCAGGAGATGACGGATACGGCGTATATTATACAGAAAGAACCTGCAGGTTCTGGCAGTGGAGGATACTTGTGGAGCCAGGGTGAGGCAGTTATCAAGAGTCACCCCAAGATTCTTTGCCGTACGGGAAGAGGAAACTACAAAGTCCTCAACAGTCAATGAGAGGTCGATTGACGGAGAGGACTTAGCAGGGATGTAGAGAAGCTCAGTTTTGGCAAGGTTGAGCTTCAGGTGATGGGAAGTCATCCACGCAGAGATATCAGCCAAGCAGGCAGAGATCCGTGTGGTGATTTGGGTGTCGGGGGGGAAGGAAATGAAGAGTTGGGTGTCATCAGCGTAGGAATGATAAGAAAAGCCGTGGGAAGAGATAACAGAACCAAGAGACATGGTGTATAGCGAGAAGAGGAGAGCCCCAAGAACCGAGCCCTGCGGGACTCCAGTTCGTAGGGGGTGAGGGTCGGAGACTGCACCCCTCCAAGTCACCTGGTAGGAGCGACCAGAGAGGTAGGAGGAAAACCAAGCGAGTGCAGAACCTGTGACACCCATCCCAGACAGCGATGAGAGCAGAATCTCATGGTTGACTGTATCGAAGGCGGCTGACAGGTCGAGGAAGATGAGGACAGAGGAGAGGGAGTGGAGTGCCTCAGTGACCGCGAGCAGGGCGGTTTCAGTGGAGTGGCCACTCTTGAAGCCAGACTGGTTGGGGTCATGGAGATTGTTCTGGAGAAGATAAGTGGACAGTTGGGAGCAGACCGCCCGTTCCAGAGTTTTAGCGAGTTTTAGCGAGAAAACATGCACTCACACACATACACAGAAACAGAAACACTAAAAGGACATAACTGCCTCACAACCTGACGTGTGACCAATCATTGCAATAGCACCAATGCTACCCAATGCCATCCTTACCCACCAGAGTAATTGAATTTAAATAGAATCAGTTTACAGACTTTGATTAAGATGTAAAGTATGTAATCTTTGAGAAGATGAGCGTCCTCAGCAGAGCAGAAGATGTGTGTGGTTGCTGTCCTCTCCCAAGCGACCGAGAACTGCAACTGCTGTTTTCCTCTGGCCTCAGGGGCTAATGTTCCTGCTACTTTCCTTAATTTCTGCCTGAATGGAATCACAGAGAGACTTACTGTGAGATATTGTGTTGGTGCTATAATCCGAAAGAAAATTCTTCCCGTATTCTCGTATTATTCATATTATTTTTTACGAGGAATCTATAATCAGAAAGACAGCAGTGTTTATTCTGAATGCACATGGAGCAGCACTGTTTTAATACACATCAGTAACCCAATCACTGCTCTCCCACACGTTAGCATGTTAGCTGTGCTGTTCAGGGTGTACATTCATCATCAAGTTATTCCAGGTTTTCCAACAGCAATTAGTCATGAATACAAGCAAAATAAATGATGTAATTTTTTTCTTATGGCAGTCGTTGCAGCATCTCTGTATTGGCTCGTGGGGGGCATAAAATACTAGGTTTGTTGCTCCAGGAGTATCTGGGTCTGGTTTCTGCAGGCAGTGTCATGTAGCTGAATGCCACACTCAGAGTAAGTATCTGCAGCCAGTGATTGTGTTTGTTGGGCGTCTGTGAGGGGCGTGTCACACGTTCTATCTGAAGCCTGGAACCACACAATAAGAAACAACTGGTGTCCTTAACTCCCCTAGTACAGCTCACCCACCTGTGCTAATATGTTGCAGTCCTCCCCTGTTTATATCCAGAGGAATTGTGTTATACTGACAGAACAGAAAGTGCACAATCATATCAGAACCATGAATGCATTTGGTTGCAGCATATATATTTTTGCAGGGTGTACTTTTAGAGTGTGTATTTTTATATGCAGTGCGTATTTTTTCTGCTGTTCTGTTCAGTCAGGACTAGTTTATAGTGGTGGATTTGTTTTTTTTAGTATATTTTTATTTGTATCCTATTTAAGTTCACAAAGTTGCGATCTGTGTTTAAGAGTTAATGTCTGCAGTTTGAGTGTGAATGCCTTTTTCACATGGAAATCTTAGGCAACAGATGACCCGAGATAGAGGTGTCTCGAGCCATCAGAAGTAAACCTTGGCTTAATTTAAATTATAATACGTGTCATTACTTCATAATGACAGGTGTAAGTGCTACTGGGCGGAAGTCATTGAGGCTGTCTGTGGCTGATTTCTTGGGTACAGATATGATTATGGCTGATTTCAGGCAGGATGGGACAACATGCATTAGTGAAGCTTTTACGGACCTGTCCCCTTAAACCACATAGTTTGTGGGTTCAGTGCTCTGACCCAATACAATCTCTACTGCGGGAGCCCACCCTGCAGCTCACTGAGGGATTCTGGGTAGTCCAACAGGTGAACAGACCTGCATCACAGAAATGAGGATAAACTCTGACCCTGTTAGCCACCAGCACTGAGATAAACCTGCAGCTCAGATAGACTGACCCTGTTAGCCACCAGCACTGAGATAAACCTGCAGCTCATTCCAATCACTTAGAATGAGAGGAGAGGGGAGAACAGAAAACAGAATATCACGTATTTGCGAGTTATATGAACACGTAGCATTAGTGTTTTTATTCTTGGTTTTCACAATCGACAATGTAGAAAAACTAACAAAGAACCGATTAGTGAATTTATTTTAACCCAAAAGTCCAGATCATATCTTCTTTCAGTGTCCTTTTCTTTTTGTGATGCTGTGGTGATTTATTGTGACTCAAAATCTAAATGCCCGACAATAAACCAGAGAAGTAGAATAACTGCCAAGATAACTGCAAGATAACTGCCACTGTATGAGACACTGTGGAGAGAAACAGAGACATTCAAAAACTGCACTGAAAAACCCCAAAAGTCATTCTCAAGTATTTTTTTTGTCTTATATTTAGACTATTTTTTGCTAAAAATGTTTTTTGTTTAAAAAAAAAAGACAGGTGAGTCAGTTTTACTAACTTCAAGATATGCCACGGGGGTAAGACATTTTCACTTGTCAAGCAAACAGTAACTTAAAATGAGGTAATATTGATAACCAATACCTTATACTTAAGATTCAAAATAAAAAATTGATGTATTCTGATTTCTGAAAGTGAGTGTGATTTCTGACATGAATGTGCTAAATCCTATTAGATCAGCAGATGTTCATATATTTCCTTATACAATATGCAGTTTGTGAAAAGGGCAGCATGTATTTCAGAGACAGTGTAGTGTAGTACAGTGTGTCTCACTGGAGTGGGATCAAATGGAGTCTGTAAGAGTTGATTTCACACATGTAAGAACATTGCACTGTGGTTCTTACCCGAGGTCCAGGGGCTTCAGGGTCACATGGCAAAAAGACTGCCATTAGTACAGCTGTACAGGTAATATGAACAATATTAATAATAATGTAACACTGATTGCATTGTTCTCCAATCTATAGCACCTCCTAACTTTAAATATAAAACAGCAAACTGGATGAAACACTTCAGATCAGATCGATACACTGATAAATACTTATCAGATTTATACACTGATAAACACTTATCAGATTCATACACTGATAAACACTTATCAGATTCATACACTGATAAACACTTATCAGATCGATACACTGATAAACACTTATCAGATTCATACACTGATAAGCAGAATGAATGTACAAACTTGTGTAATTACAGGATTTGGACTTGCTATGGATAAACCTGTAATTTTACTGGTCATTTTGAAGGTTCCATTTTAAATGTCAGCTCCAAACTCATTGGATGGTGCTCCATCCCACAGCAAGGCAATGATCCTCTGGTGCTCATGTTGACAAATGCCAATAACAGACTCCAAAGGCAAACAAATAAAGATTAGATTCCGAAAGCTTTCTTATACTTACTCCGAGGAAGCAATTGAATACATCTGACTAATCAGCTGAGAATCTAACTGTCCAATTACTTTTGGTCCCCTAAAATGGGGGGGGGAGGCATCCAGTATGGATGTAAATACCCTCAAATTAAAGGTGACAGTGTGCACTTGTACCTCATATTCATTGTTTCATTTCAAATTCAATGTGCTGGAGTACAGAGCCAAAACAACAAAAAATGTGTCATTGTCCAAATACTTATGGACTGCACGATATGTCTTTAATCTGGGCCTGCTATAACCTGCAGCTGTGAGGAGCTCTTCAAACTAGGATTGATGCCAATTACTTGAGTAAACAAGGACTCTTTTGCTTTTTTTAAAAATAATTGTCTCAGTAACAAGTAAAAACATATAGCCAACCTGTTGCAGGACTGGCCAATAGACTGGTATTGCACCTATCAATGTTGATCACCAGGTTACATTACATTACATTATTGGCATTTGGCAGACGGTCTGGATCGTACAGTTGATTAGACTAAGCAGCAGACAATCCTCCCCTGGAGCAATGCAGGGTTAAGGGCCTTGCTCAAGGGCCCAACGGCTGTGCAGATCTTATTGTGGCTACACCAGGATTAAAACCACCGACCTTGCATGTCCCAGTCATTTACCTGAACCACTACGCTGCAGGCCGCCCTGTTAACGTGTCAAATAAATGTTCCTTTTTCTCTGGTCTGATCAGCAGCCCTGAAGCAGCTATGTGAGAACAGAACCAGGATTGTTCATATTCAACAGGCTTGGACAAGCTTCGAATAAACATTTTCTATATTTTAGGCACGTATCTCAGAAGACTAATTGTCCTGAGCATTATTTGCAAAACCTGAGGAAGATTCTCACATGGTGCCTGGAGCGTTCTTTGCTGTTTTTGAGGTTTAATTTCTATTAGGCAAGTGTGCCCCCTTGTGGCGAATAACACATGAACACGTGAACTGACATTAGAAGTCGTAAGACTTTCCATAGGACAGCATATGAATTTGCACTTGATGATGTATTAATCGATCATTAACGTTGCATCCACAGGTTGCATCATATACAGGAACAACGACACGTGACTGGAATCAACACTCAAGGGCTATTATCTCTTAGGTTTAGTGTTACTGTAAAAGGTTTCGTGGGATTTTATTAAGCACTGTCACACTTAAAGAGTTGTGGGGGGGCTCATCGCAGACTAAACACATGGCAACCATTTTGTACAGGAACGTTTAACAAACGTTACTATTCTTCCGTTGAGACGGAGAGGAAATCAGCAGATAGCTGGCTGGACTTTGATTAGATCCTCAGTGTAGCCAGCCTATTGTCATGTTTTTATTTAAACGTAGTTTTAGTTAAAGCTGTATATTCGTTTAATTCATGAAGGTTACGTATTCGTTATACTGTTGTAATCTCGTCTAGCTAACTTTTAGCTACTAAAATTGGTCATTTCGGGGGCGACGACGTTACCTCAGAGTCTAATCTTAACTTTACTTTTACGATCTGTAAAATAAAATACGAACTGTATTAAAATGGATTCTGTTACAAATGATTATTGTGTATAGTTTCTCACGGTCAAGTAGCCACCTATAGTTTTACATTGAGTGGTCTGATCTAACCATAGATCTTACACTCATTCCAGCCAACGGTCGATGCCGAGCATAAGCACGCGCAACCAGTGACGTAGATTTCATTTGAATATCATCCGATAACTTGTTGTTGTTGGACAGACTATTAACCCACAGTTATGCTAGCATCAGCCAATGACGTGTGCTAGCTCGTCTACAGGATATTTAAACCTGCAGGTACCAGGTAGGTACAGCCTGCACACAACAGTAAATACATATTTTGTAGTTATTTCCTCAACACCCCCACCAGCAGAATTATTGTCCTGTTAATTTCCCCGGCCTGATGGTTGAAGCAGGGCTGAGCTTGGTCAGGTACTGAAGCTAAACAGGGCTGAGCTTGGTCAGGTACTGAAGCTAAACAGGGCTGGGCTTGGTCAGGTACTGAAGCTAAACAGGGCTTGGCTTGGTCAGGTACTGAAGCTAAACAGGGCTGTGCTTGGTTAGTTGAGGCTTCCAACTTTATTCTGTTTGGCCAGGTGAAAACCGCTGGCAAGGGACAGCTACATGGCAGCCACAAGCATCCAGGGACTCCAATACTAGGGAGCCTAATGATGTGCAAGTGTACTGTATTATTCTGGCATGTTTTTAAAATGAAGTTTACAAGGTAAATAGATGTTGTGAGTATTGGGCCTTCTTGGAGAAGGTGGGAGGGGTGCTGGGGGACACTCACACTGGCAAAGACTGGGAGACCTGGAAGGGCGTAATCGGGAGGAACGGACTATCTGAACTTGTGCAGTGTCATGTTCTTGGACTTCTGTGCTGGTCATGGTTTGTCCATAAGTAACACCATGTTTGAATACAAGGATGTTCGTAAGTGTACATGGTACAAGAACACATTGGGCTGAAGTTCAATGATTGAACAATGATATATGATTCAATGATTGAACTCAGTATATTTGATATATATGATCTACAGTATAATTTGGACATTTGGTGGACAGTGGAGCTGAGCTGTCCACTGATGACCATTTGGAGGTGAGGTGGGCCAGGTGTCAGGGAAAGCTGCCAGACAGTCCAGGTGGGTCCAACACAGTCCAGGTAGGCCCCAGAAAGGCCAGGTAGGCCCCAGATATGTACAAGGTATTGGCGTTTGCTGGGAACACCTGTCTGGAAGGATTTAAACAGCCCCAAGAGAACTTTGGAGAAGACCTTGAAGAAGGCTTTGGAGAAGGACTTTTGGTCAGCCCCAAAGTGGTTCTGGAAACCCATTTGGCATCTCAGGAGGGGAACATCCCTGGCATTTCTTAGCAATGATGGTGAAACACTGATCACAAATCTGATCACAATCACAATAGAGATATTGTCAGAAGGTGGACCACTTTGAGGAACCCCTGACTGTTGTGTTGAAGGCTCTCACACAGAGGGGAGTTAGGGCCCAGTGTTGATAGCCAGTGTTGAAGGCTCACAGAGAGTAGAGTTAGGGGCCAGTGTTGAAGGCTCACACAGAGAGTAGAGTTAGGGGCCAGTGCTGATAGCCAGTGTTGAAGGCTCACACAGAGAGTGGAGTTAGGGGCCAGTGTTAATAGCCAGTGTTGAAGGCTCACACAGAGAGTGGAGTTAGGGGCCAGTGTTGATAGCCAGTGTTGAAGGCTCTCCCTGTTGCTGTATCTCTGCACAGACCCAGTACCCAGACCTCAGGTGTCCAGCAGGAGCAGGGTGAAACCCAGCTGCAGTGTGCTGTGCTCTGTGGAGAATGGGAGAGAGCTCACCCTGTCCTGGCACAGAGAGGGGCAGATACTGTCCTACACCAGCAGCCCCAATCTCAGCACCCCCCTGTCCCTCCCTCTGGAGATAGAAGAGAACAGCGCCCCCTACAGCTGCGTGACTGCAAACCCAGCAAGGAAGGAGATACTCCTAGTCAAACCTGCTATGGTAGGAAACTGCAAAACTTTGGCATTTAACTGCATTTATCTGTACTGTGAAAATGTATGTCATGGTGTGACATGAACAGCCTCCCTGTAGGGAGAAGAATAAAATGCAGCTCTCTGTAGGGAGGAGCGTAAGGAGCAGCTCTCTCTGACACATTCTCTCTCTCTCTCTCTCTGTATCTCTCTCTCTCTCTCTCTCTCTCTCTCTCTCTCTCTCTCTCTAGGTCACCGTCCCCATGATGCAGTGCTGTATGTAATGTTTGTGTTGAGGCTGGTGGAGTTTGTGTTGGTGACTCTGGCAGTGGTTGTGTTACTCCATCTGTATCATAAAGT